>NW_019402181.1:132115-138039 GCF_000591075.1 Eurytemora carolleeae
CCTCTAATTATCACCTACCGGCGTCGCCATATAACACCTAGGAACAGCAAAGTACTACCCATACAAATTAGGACCCGGAGCTCCGGAGTGAAAGTGTCCTAACTGGTAAATGTGGTACCTTGAGCTAGAACTAATCTTACTCCAGGGTTTATTTGATTTAATTAGCTCCACGTCTAATTGAACAGCTAACAAACCAGTATTTAACTAGAACAATTCTTTAGATTCGTCTCAACATCTTTTTTTTACAGTATTGAAATGATTTGCAGCTTTTATGTTTATAATTGGTTTTGTAGAGATCTAAAAATTGATCAGTTTAAATATTTTTAGAGAAAAACAATGACGAAAAAGAAGGGGTGGGGGTACTCAAATATTGGTGGAAAAAGAAGGGGAGGGGGTACTCAAATATTGGTTGAAAAAGAAGGGAGGGGGTACTCAAATATTGGTTGAAAAAGAAGGGGAGGGGGTACTCAAATATTGGTTGAAAAAGAAGGGAGGGGGTACTCAAATATTGGTTGAAAAAGAAGGGAGGGGAGGGGGTACTCAAATATTAGTTGAAAAAGAAGGGAGGGGGTACTCAAATATTGGTTGAAAAAGAAGGGGAGGGGGTACTCAAATATTGGTTGAAAAAGAAGGGAGGGGGTACTCAAATATTAGTTGAAAAAGAAGGGAGGGGGTACTCAAATATTGGTTAAAAAAGAAGAGAGGGGGTTAAAAAAGGAAATAAGGATCTAGGCTTTTAGCTTTTAGCTGTTGATTTTCAAACAACGTTTTTAATCGGTCTCCAAAAAACAACAATGTTCGCGGATTTATCTGTTTGAATGGTGTATTAAAAAAATAGTCGAAATTTTATTATTTTTGGCAGTACGAAAATCTTCTTGAATAGAAATTGAATAACAACCAAAAACTATTATTAAGAAATCCACAAATAAATTATAAATTTTGCATCATTTAAATTCATTTTTATGTTCATTTTTAGTTTGTTTCTGTTCAAGTATATATTTATTTACTGCATATTTTATAGTTTAGAATTACATAAATCCTGAAATATTTAATTTATAGCTTAATTTTCATAATTAAGGTGAATTAATTGCTCAGGGTTGGGTTGGCGCCATACTTATGTTTATTTAAGAACTTATTGTTTTTTTGCTGTTTTATTACTTTTTTACATTTTTTTACTGCACTTTCTCCCCCTCCCCCCTCCTCACTGCAGCTTTACTTTTATTCATTGTTTTTCCTCTCTTTCTCAAGTGTTCTTCTTCCTTCTCGTTTTTATTCTTTTTTTTTAAACTGATTTTCTCATTTTCTTTTCACCTTGTAATTTTTATTTCTTTAAAGGGAGTGACCGGCTATGTAAGGTAGTTGAACTGAGTATGTAGTGTTGTGGAAAACTTCTTTAGGATTCATTTGAGACATATTTCACTTTTTAAAAGTCGGTAAATCCTGAGTTTGAGCGCAAATTCGACGTTCAAAACTCCTGATTTGGGGGTGGATACACTTTCAGAATTATTTTTTTTAAATTATTATTTAACGACGACATAAAATGTAAAAATATTCTACAATAAACTACAGACGTCATGTTTAGGAACATTTTGAGAAAATAAAAATTAATCTTATCATCGAAAATAAGTAATCTTGTTCAATTATTAGTTTCCATTATCTCATTATTCTCGTTTTTCGTTATTCACAAAGATGTTCGCAGATTTTCTATAATTATTATTGAAAAGACGACATTTAAAGAACTTGAAGAAATCTGCGAATAAATTCAAAGAAAATTAGAAATTCAATATAATAATGAAAACGAAATAATCGATTTTAGCATTGATTTATTGACAAATTTCTTTTGTGAAATATGTTCCTAGCCATCTAATTAGATTACTGTATAATTTTTACTTTATTTTTCGATGTCGTTATTTAATAATTTAAAAAAAACTAATTCTGAAAGCGTATCCACCCCCAAATCAGGAGTTTTGAACGTCAAATTTGTGCTCAAACTCAGGATTTACAGATCTTTAAAAAGTGAAATATGTCTCAAATGAATTCTAAAGAAGTTTTCGACAACACTGCATACTCAGTTCAATTACCTTACATAGCCGGTCACTCCCTTTTACACTTTTATGTTTTCTTAAATATAAGTTCTTTTCTTTTATTAGTATTTTTGATCATTTTCCTTCCCTATCTATTCTCTTAGTAGTCCCTTTACCATTACTTTACTATATGTTTTAGGTTACACTCTTTTTTTTGCACAGTTTTGGTCAGATTCCGGCCCCACTACTAAAATTGTTAACGGTAGATTCCTGCACTGCAATGTGATCGTGCCTGGCTACATTTTCTGCATAAAACGTGCTGGGTCGACTCTACACTTGGTAGTTCAGACTGGACAGTTCGAGTGAATGCATGAACAGTAAATATGTTGTACCGGCTCGGATCAAGCAACTTTTAAAGTGTGATGTTACTGAGATTTGCAAAAAGATAGATTCCCCCCATTACCTGATTTGTAAACCGATAGATTCCCCCACTGCTAGAATTGTAAACGGTAGATTCTTCCACTGAGATTTGCAAAAAGATAATAATTTTGCATAAATTAATTGAAAGATTTCATCGACAAAATACAAATTAAACATTTATCTATCAATTCATCCAATCGTAAACCTTAACCAAAAAAGGTAGTAAGGCAAAATTTCATTTGTATATTCCTAAATTGGCAAGAGGGTTTGCAAAATTGGCAACTTTATTGCTTTTAAGTATTAAGGCATTTTTATAAACGATCATCTGAGGGCGTTTTGTACCTTTTTTACTCTTATAATCTTATGTTTTTAATGTTTCTTAAATCTGTAAAAAAAGTTTGTTTTGTACGTTGATAAATGATTGTACAAAATAACTCTGTGATTCATAAAACCAAAAATTAATTTTGCTAATTTGTTTAAAACTACCATTAAAATGTTCAAAAAAGTAGGAGTGAGTTAGTGAGGAAAAATCAAAGACAATGGCGTTGTGACACTTTAAAGTCGATCCCGTCTTGAACATTGGTGCAACTCACTATAGTTTCAGTAGAAGTAAATATTTCTATTTACTGATAGCGCCGCGTTTGAAGAATTCATATCTCTAATTGGATAATGAGATAGATAGAAAGATAAATGTTACCGGAATATTATTTCTATTGGTTCAGAATAGACAACAAACACATGACTGAACCCTGATTGGATCAGGCGCTAATGGACTCGGCATACGGAAATGAACTATTCATAGCAGTCTGGATCTATGTGCTATTCATAATGGTGAACAGATAACAATTTTTCGTTTTTAGAACATTTTTAGGTTGAAATATTTCACTCCTGACCGGTCATAATCCAATAATCCAAATTCTTTGGATTTAACTTTAATCATTTATTTTAATTAAGTTTTACAATATTTTCAAATATTTTTATTATATCAGACGAAAATATTTTGAGATTTCAATATTTCTTGTACCTCTAATGTACCTCTAATAATGGAAGTAATCTAGGCAAATATAATGTATATGAAAGCGATAGACAGTTCATAACCATGAAAATTATGCGTCATTTTTTTGGACCAGGCCAACTTTAAAGTGTCGCCGTTGCTCTTACGTTTACCTTCACAACCAACATGTGTATTTTGTAGACCTCAATGTGAGTATTTCAATGATACAAGATTTTTAAAACTACAGAAAGCGAGTTTTCAATATCTAAATAAACTTTTAAATGAGCATGAACATATTTAAGTTCGTAGTGCAATATTTACCATGCTTGTTGCAAGCTAAGGGCATGAATAGTATAAATACTAGAAAGGAACCAATTTGTAGCAAACTAAGGACAGGAAAAGTATGAATACTAGAAAGGAACCAACTTGTAGCAAACTAAGGACATGAATAGTATGAATACTAGAAAGGAACCATCGTGTAGCAACTAAGGACATGAATAGTATATGAATACTAGAAAGGAACCATCTTGTAGAAAACTAAGGACATGAATAGTATGAATACTAGAAAGGAACCATCTTGTTGCAAACTAAGGACATGAATAGTATGAATACTAGAAAGGAACCATCTTGTTGCAAACTAAGGACATGAATAGTATGAATACTAGAAAGGAACTAACTTGTAGCAAACTAAGGACATGAATAGTATGAATACTAGAAAGGAACCATCTTGTAGCAAACTAAGGATGGGGTGAAATGAGTTAAAAATGACAATTGTCTTTCATGTTCTGATCGGTATCTAACCCCCACATTAATCCAGACTGCAAGTCAAGTTTTCAAGAATGCATCTTTATACTTTTTTTGAAGCCATCCATTTTACAGTGATCCAAAGGTTGCAAGATCTCACGCAAAATTTGATGAAAGTTTAGCCCATTGATCCTTAAAAACTGAAGCTAACATTTACATGTCTGTGGCTACAAAAAAGGTATGAGTGAGTTAGTATAAAACCAAAGGCTATGGCGTTGCGAAACCTTAAAGTTGACCCAGTGTTGAAAATTATTCCAACTTTTCATTGCAGTCTGGATCTTTGTAATATTTTCTATTTAACAACATCCAACCAAACTATTTTCTATCAGCATTCAACCAAACTATTTTCTATCAGCATTCAATCAGACTATTTTCAATCAGCATTCAACCAAACTATTTTCTATCAGCATTCAACCAAACTATTTTTTATCAGCATCCAACTAAACTATTTTCTATCAGCATTCAATCAGACTATTTTCAATCAGCATTCAAACAAACTATTTTCTATCAGTATTCAACCAAACTATTTTTATCAGAATTCAACCGAACTATTTTCTATCAGCATTCAACCAAACTATTTTTTATCAGCATTAAACCAAACTATTTTATATCAACATCCAACCAAACTATTTTCTATCAGCATCCAACCAAACTATTTGCTATCAGCATCCAACCAAACTATTTTCTATCAGCATCCAACCAAACTATTTGCTATCAGCATCCAACCAAACTATTTTCTATCAGCACCCGACCAAACTATTTTCTATCAGCATCCAACCAAACAATTTTCTATAAGAATCCAACCAAACTATTTTCTATCAGCATTCAACCAAACTATTTTCCATCAGCATTTAACCAAACTATTTTCTATCAGCATTTAACCAAACTATTTTCTATCAGCATCCAACCAAACTATTTTCTATCAGCATTTAACCAAACTGTTTTCTATCAGCATCCAACCAAACTGTTTTCTATCAGCATCCAACCAAACTATTTTCTATCAGCACCCAACCAAACTATTTTCTATCAGCTCCCGACCAAACTATTTTCTATCATCACCCAACCAAACTGTTTTCTACCAGCATCCAACCAAACAATTTTCTATAAGAATCCAACCAGACTATTTTCTATCAGCATCCAACCAGACTATTTTCTATCAGCATCAAACCAAACTATTTTCTATCAGCATCCAACCAGACTATTTTCTATCAGCATCCAACCAGACTATTTTCTATCAGCATCCAACCAAACTATTTTCTATAAAAATCCAACCAAACTATTTTCTATCAGCATCCAACCAAACTATTTTCTATCAGCATCCAACCAAACTGTTTTCTATCAGCATCCAACCAAACTATTTTGTATCAGCATCCAACCAGACTATTTTCTATCAGCATCCAACCAAACTATTTTCTATCAGCATTCAACCAAACTATTTTCTATCAGCATTAAACCAAACTATTTTCTATCAGCATCCAATCCAACCAAACCGTTTTCTATCATGACATCCCTCAAAATTATTTCTTGAAACTGTTTTCACTTATACTGCTGCTTTAGCCTTCGGGTGACTGTCCTCAATTGTCTTGTCATCTTGTCAGATAGATGGATGGATAGATAGTTAGAAAGATATATAGATAAATAGATAGATAGATAGATAGATAGATAGATAGATAGATAGATAG
>NW_019402181.1:138608-142091 GCF_000591075.1 Eurytemora carolleeae
GGGGGGGGGGAAGGAAAGAGAAATAAATGGAAAGTGAAGAAAATATTAAAGTAGGTATAAGGGGAAAAAGAAAAGAGAATAAAAAATAAAATGAGAGGAATATGACTAAAAAGGGACTTTTCAGAATAAGTAAACTTGTATTGAGAATTGAGATTCCCAAAAATTAGGATAGAAAAAATATCCATTTGAATATTTATTAGATAAAGGAATTGAGTTTTTGTCACAAACTTAAATTTTTAAATCCCTATATCTTTGGAATCTGATGATGTAAACCTTTGATATTTCAAACTTAGATTATTTGATCTAACAGTATACTTAGTTTGAAATATCTAAGGTCTAAGATATTGGGTTCCAAAGAAACAGGGATTGGAAAATCAGAGTTTGTGGCAAAGACTCAATTCCTTTAAAAATAAGCATAAAGATGAAATAGAACAATATCAAGTCAACACAGAATCAGGAATTTTAATATATATATCTTTAGAAATAGAAAGCCTTCCGGCGCCTGGCAAAGTTAGAAAAAAGTCAATTCAGAAAAAATTATTTTTCTAAATTCTGCAAATAATTTAAGATAGAAAATGTGAGTTATATAAGCTGACAGGAAATCTAAATAAAGCAATAATTTAAAAGCGAAGTTTTAAGTGAACCTCCATCTTAAGAGTGGTATGTCAAGTGACCCTCCATCTAAAGAGTGGTATGTCAAGTGACCCTCCATCTAAAGAGTGGTATGTCAAGTGAGCCTCCATCTAAAGAGTGGTATGTCAAGTGACCCTCCATCTAAAGAGTGGTATGTCCGATTCACAAAGCACTGCAAACCAAGATGTGCATGCTCTCGCACAAAAATCTTTCAGTATTTTGCCAATTAGTCCTTTAAAACTTAAGCTAGAAACAAGCTCGTATAATTTTAAAATAAATATGGCTAGGTCTATAAAAAAGTATCAGTAATTTGGTGAGGTAAAACCAAAGGTCAAGGCGTTGCGACACTTTAAAGACGAGGCTGTCTAAAACTTGATGAAGTTTCAGATTTGTCTATCGCAGTGAATGGTACCCATTTAAACATTTATCTGTGAAACAATCTTGAAAACACTCTGGATGTCTTTGCAGCATCACTACACAAGTCACTTCAACAGAGAACCACAATTTAAAAAAATTAATTTTCGGCTAGAAAATTAAGGATATATCATTTGATCAAGCGCAAGCAAAGGTTTACCAGGTACCGACGTTGTGAATCGGCAATGCCACTTCATAAATGGAGGGTCACTTGAAATTTCGCCTACTGTTCCTTTAAAGTAAAGAGTATAAAATTGCAATTATAATTATATCTATAGTAAAAATCTTTGATTTTCGTTAAACCTACGGCACGTGAGGGGTGGGGCACTAAGAGGAACTACGATTAAGTGGGAAGGGGAAGGGACACTTCGGTAAAGGGGGGGTTCATATTTGGTAACCGCAAGAACATATTATTAAGATATCTAAATACAACAATACTCTAGCAATAAAAACCAAACTTTCTTCATTATTGCACGCAAAAATAACGTTCCGTAAATATTTTCGCATAAAAAGCAGTAAATCTGAGACCCCTTCTCTCACCCCCCCCCCATAAACCCCCTGTGTGTGTGCGCCCTTGCCATGGTGAAGATGTGTGCGCGAATTGCTGGCGCCAATCTGCGCACAATTGTTAAAATTTGCACGCTGTAAGCCGGTCTTGGGTTGCAAAAAAAATTAAGAATTTTCTTAAATTCTTTTTTCTTTTCTAAAAATTCCAAATTTGAAATTAGTATTCAAAACTTGTTTAAATTTTAAAAATAATTTAATGTTACAAAATAAGTTTTAAAATATTCCTTTTATTGTAAGGTAGAAATCTTTATAGATAAGTTTTTTTCTTTTTCATATTAATTATTTTTGTTGAAAACGTATCAAAGCGTTTTCAGCAATTATGGAATATTACATAGGATTACAAGCAAACATAATTTCTATTCTTTTTCATCATTCCCTCCCTTCCTTCTTTTTCTATTCTTTTTCATCATTCCCTCCCTTCCTTCTATTTCTATTCTTTTTCAGCATTCCCTTCCTTCCCTCTTTTTCGTTTTTTCTCCTCATTCCCCTCTTCCATCGCCCTCTTCTCCATTCTTCTTTAACCCCCTAATTTCCCCGTCCCATCTCCTTCTTCTCATATCTTTTTCTCTCTCATTTCCCCCTAAAACCCTATTTCGTTTCTATTTTTGTAACTCTCATAGTTATTTTTAGTACTCCTCCTCCTTCTACTCCTCACCACTCCTCTCATTTCTTTCTACTCCTCTTTTTCTCCCCTTAGTCCCTCCTTCCTTCTCCTTCTTATTCTTCCCAATCTCTCCCCTCTCATCACCTCATCTCCTTCTTCTTTCTATCCTTCCCGACCTCTATCTATATCTCCCTTTCGACAAATAGGTTTTGTAACACCATATGGGTTAATATGACAATATTATGATGAGTGCGGTTTCCCCCTCCAGGGGGTCACACTACGACGGGAGGGGGCAGGGGGTCGGACCCCCTGGGGTTAAGCACACGAGGATGGTTATCTTTCGCCCACTGCGTGCAGGTGGGGAGGGAGGTGGGGATAGGAGAGCTCAAACGTATTATAAAGACTTCCAGTAGGGGTATTGTATGGGATAAGAAGGATGGTGTGTAGGGTGTGTGTGTAAGTAAATACATCCAAGACAGACAAGAAGAAAAGTAGGAAAAATGTACATGTCAGAAAACATTTAAAATAGAAGGACGTGACTTTAAGTATAAATTAAAATATGATTTTTAAAGAACAAATAAGTTGAGATTGAGCAAACAAATTTTTAAAAAGGGTTTAAAAATAATATTAAACCTATACATATCAAGAGTTGAAAATAGAGTTTTGATCTCAATATAAAAATGACAACATTTTAGTCTAAAATGAAATCAAGTGAATAAAAAAAACGTATTCAAAGAAAAGAAAAATGAAGATTTAAACAAATAAAAAGGAAATGAAATAAAATAAGAAATGAAAAAGCTAAAATAGAAAATAACATTTAACACTTTTGGAGAGAAAAGATGAAAGACTTATCGAAAAGTTATAATGAAAAACCCAATTTGAGATAAAATAAAAGACAAAGTAAAAAATAAAATGCAAGACAATATTTTGAAATACAATACAAATAATATGAAAGAAAGAAATACAATGAAAGACCCCATTGAATTCATGAAATGAAAGACACATTACAAGATAATATGAAAGACACATTACAAGATAATATGAAAGACACAAAAGAGAACGAAAGACGAAAGAAAGGATAAGATAAAACTAAGATAAAGAATAAAGTGCAAGACATGATGAAAGATGATTTTTGTCTCATATATTTGGTATAATCTATCTGACTGAAATTAAAGAAATAATGGTTCCAATGACACGATATTATTTAAACCATTTCGTGTCCCAACCTTGTTTTATTAGGATACACACAAAAATAGAGAGTGAGG
>NW_019402181.1:142573-188337 GCF_000591075.1 Eurytemora carolleeae
TATACCTTGTGTGAAGGAAGGAAGGAAGGAAGGAAGGAAGGAAGGAAGGAACATGTGATATCTATTTATAAGATAGAAAGTCCCATTTAAAAGAAGGCGGATCTATCTATCTATCTATCTATCCATCTATTTTTCTAATTATCTATAAATCTATCTATCCATCTACTTATCTATCTATCCACAAATTTAAGTGAGCATCTGCTATATGTACTCGATGTATTCAATTATACCGTCTAATCTTATTTATTGTTTGTCATGTATAGTCCCTTTACGGTTCGTACATTGACCGTACATTGTTCATGTATTGTCATGTATTTATCTGTCTCACGGACATTGTACGGGTCAAGCTGTTCATTAATGTTATTCATGAGTATCATCTCTTCATTTAGAAATAAAATGTACTTATCCAGGTTTTAAAAGAAACCTATCCAGTTCTTATAGGAAACCTACCTAGACCTTAAAGTAAACCTATTCAGGTTTTAGTGAAAACATATCCAGGAAACCTATCCAAGTTTAAAATGAAACATATCCAAGTTTTAAATAAACCTATCCAGGCCTTAAAGGAAACCTATCCAGGTTTAAAACGAAACCTATACAGGTTTTAAAAGAAAGCTATCCAGATTTAAATGAAACCTATCCAGGTTTTAAAGGAAGCCTTTTCAGGTTTTAAAAGAAACCTATACAAGCCTTCAAGTAAAACCAATCCAGGTTTAAAACGAAACCTATACAGGTTTTAAAAGAAGGTTATCCAGATTTAAATGAAACCTATTCAGGTTTTAAAGGAAGTCTATTCAGGTTTTAAAAGAAACCTATCCAGACCTTCAAGTAAACCTATTCAGGTTTTAAAGAAACCCTATTCAGGTTTTAAAAGAAGCCTATCCAGGTTTTAAAAGAAACCTATCCAGGTTTAAAAGAAACCTATCCAGGTTTTAAAGGAAACCTATCCAGGTTTTAAAGGAAACCTTTCCAGGTTTTGAAGTAAGCATATCAAGGTTTTAAAGGAAACTTTTCCAGGTTTTAAAGGTAACCTATCCAGGTTTTAAAATAAACATATCCAGGTTTAAAAAAAAACCTATCAAGTCTTAAATGATACGCTTACACTAGTAATAGGTGTATTGGAGGGTACCTTTATAAGGTTTTAAAAGGAAACCTACAACCCTCTTGTTATGAAATATACCTCCCTGCAGGTTCTAGAGGTAACTTCCGATGTTTGGTGGATTTATCTCTATTCAGGGTTTGAAAATCTTTTACTTAAAATGTAATGAGATAAGTTTACTTGATATGTCTTTTTGTGAGGGATGCCTTAAATAAAGCATTAAAACTTACAAAACGCAAGGGCACCAGTATTGTGAGCTGTAATTTTGATAATTATTATATGCACTATGTTCAATTCTGAACAATCCCTATTAGTTAGATAGTTTATTAACATTTAACAATAACTCTTTTAATTTCCTTCTACGTGGATTGAATAGTAAAACTCCTTCCTGCAATACTAGGTGGGTGCCATAGAATAATAAAATAATTTTACAAGGTGTAAGAACTGTATTCATTGAACAAATACTTTTTTTGACACATCAAGTTTTTGGTATAAACAATTATTCAGAAACACCCTGCATAAGAGGAATTTTTCAGAAACACCCTGCATAAGAGGAATTTTTCAGAAACACTCTGTTTAAGGTTGTATCTTTTCAACTTTTTTCAGCATTAAATGTTTCTGATTTAAAGATCAAAAATTTATTATTATTTTAAATCAGCTCAACATTTTAGAGAAAAGAGGTATGTTTTTATCTGTTGCCACTTTTAAAGGATTTATGCTAAACCTTTTAATGAATTTAAAGAAAGTTTTTTTTTCGACAGAGTTAAAAGGGATAAATGATGCACATATGATTACTGTTTACAATGACAATACTTGATTATAGGGCGGTTTGGATAATTTATTTGGTTATAGAGAACCCATAGACGGGCATATAGGGGATACAGGGGATACATGGGATACAAGGAATACAGAGCATATAGGGGATACATGGGATACAAGGAATACAGAGCATATAGGGGATACAGGGGATAAAGAGCATATAGGGGATACAGGGGATACAGGGGATACAGAGCATATTGGGGATACAGGGGTTAAAGAGCATATAGGAAATACAGGGGATACAGAGGATAAAGAAGATACACATGATACACGATTTACAGAGGAACCAGGAGATAAAGAGGATAGAGAAATACAGAGTATACAGGGGTTTATAGGATACAGGGGATACAGAAGATACTATGGAGAGGATTTTGAAGATAATTTTAATAATATCTTTATCATTTATCATCAATTAAATTGTTTTCTCAATTCTGAATTCTAATTTTATTTAATTGGATTAGCATTGATTTAAGGTGTTCTCCAGGTCCTGTATTTAGCTGGTGATTGTCCAGTGTGAGGTCCCAGAATAATCCTTAACGAGGAGCATCTTTACCGATCCTTTCACCGATACGGCAAACAGAGTCATAATTATAGGGCGGAATCAAGAGGGGCGTGGTAGAAGGGGGGCGGGGGGCGTTCCCACCACCCGTCTCATCGCACATGGCGCCATCATAGTTTCTGATGTCTCAGTAATGACGGAAAACTCAAGAGGAAGTTTAAATCCCAGGATTGGATGGTATCCGATCCCACCTAGAGCACTGCTGGTTCAAACTTTGAAAAAAGTTTGTTGAATAATTATATATCTATGAATTGATCACATGAAAGTTTCCTCCAATTCTAGGAATTGAACGGGATATCATTAGAATTTTTGCAACCCTTCATTCATTACGTGTCTTAATTTCTCAACATGCAACCCCCCCTGGAAATATCCCCTCACTTCCCTCCCCTCTTTCCTCCCTGCCTTTCCACCTCCTACTTTTTTCGACAATTTTTTTAGACAAAATTTTTTAACATTGCAAAAGTTTTTTGTCGTTTTCTTCATAAAAATTTACATTTTATCCAATTTTATGGTAATATAGATAAATAATTGTGCTTTTTCTTGAAAAATAGACATTATTTAGTCCTACAGGGTTGAAAACGACGTAAAACACAGGCATTAATTTAAAAGTAATCGGATTGGAAAACTAGAGTTTCAGAAAAGTAATTTGAAAAGGATATATGAAATAGGTAATTTCAGGTGATCCTCCTTTTGTACAGTGGTATGCCAGATTCACACCTTAGTCTTATAAAGGAATGAAAAATCACAATTTGTCTAGCTGAATATATTTTCAATTGCAGTTCCTCTATATAAAACTGACTTGCGCATTTATGCTACAAGAAAATGAAGTAAATTGTCTGAATTCAATATGTTGTATTATGAAGTAGAAAAATGAAGTAAATTGTCTTAATTCAACATGTTGTATATTATATAGTAGAAAAATGATGATTATTGCCTCATTGTATACTTAGATGATGGTTTAAAATGAAATTGAAATGGCGTATACAATCCTTGGAAATTAAGAAGGATGGAATTTTATCCATCATATGAATTATTTGATTATATTTATGTGTAAAACCTGTTTTTTTTTTGCAGAGAAGAACCTAGGAGAATCTTTGATATAAAGCAGGAGGGTTTAAAACTAATATTGGTGTGTGTGCTCGTATAAAACCTAATATTTGTAGCTGGCAAACCCGTAACACTTTGAGAGATATAACTGAGCTAAAACATGTTTAGACACTTTTGGTATGTAGTTTTCTGATAGTTCATGAGCGGTTTTCAAAATAATACAAGCATTGCTGGGTGCTTCAGCTGCATTGATATAAACAAACAAAAAGCATTTGAAAACCTTAGTAAAACATTCTACACTTCAATAGATAAAGAATTAGAGAAAATAAAATTGTTATTTTTGTTTCTTGAATCCAATTCCTTTCTAACCAAAACAATTCTATTACGTTGAATAAGAATTTGGTTGCAATTTCCTGCCATGGCTTGTCACCTTTTTCAAGAGTATTGACATTTTTCAGATTTTCAATAGTTTTCGCACTCTGCAGATTCCAATAAACTGTTTGTGAAGGAGATTTAATTTGATAAAAACAACAGTTTTTTTCTTGACAATAATTGATACTAATCCTTTAAGTGAAACAAACATACAGTGATAACCAGAAAACTGTAGAAAAGGAAGACGACTTTAAATCAATACTGCAATGCATTTTATGTAGTTACATGGTAAAAAGACTTACTAGTAAGTTAATAAATCACTTAAGTGAAAAGGTCTGTTTACACTGCACAATGACTATGCCTCATGTTCATTGGACTATTTAAAGTTATTACTTGAGTTTGAAAGTCGACTTCCTATTCCTAGTTTTCTGACTATATCACTGTAGAAAAATTCCGATTTAAAAATTTTTTTAAATGGTGCTGGATTTTCTTTTCTGTTTTGTTTTAATGAAAAACTTTTTTTTCGCAAATAATTAAAAAAAAAGATTTAGCTAATTATTATACCGTGCCTTAACAAATATAGAAAACTAAGATTTTAGGGCGCTTCGCACCTATCTTCTACTTCAATTGTGAACATGTTCTCTTTGTATATATTTTAGAACAAACACAAACAAAAACGTTCGCAGATATTTAAAAAAAATCGTGGATTTTCAAAATTTTCAAAAATCGAATTTTGTTATAGGCAAATATTTGGAAATTCGATCATCCATAAACTTTCCCTGGGATCCCGCGAGGTTCCACTAAAAATGTGGGCCCGATCGGTTCACCCGTTTTGACGTTTTTTGGACACAAACAAAGAGACAAACAAGCAAACAACCACCAAGACAAGCAAAGCACATACATAGATAAAATACTTTAACAACATATAGACAAAATTTTTTGTGGAATTTAAGTGTCCACAAACTGCTAACGTTTTAAAAAGCAAACTTACATGCGTGTATACCTTGTGTACGTACAGGGTTACCCACAAAAGATGAGACAACTCAAAACTCTTCAAATATAAGGATCCAAAGTTGAAATTAAGTCCTTGTCTTGAATGTGGTTCGTAATATAGGTAATATAGCTTATTTAATGATTTAGCAAAGAAAGAAAGAAGTTTATAGTTACAGGGAATCATAAACAGACAGTACACATTCCATTAGATCGTCTCTTAAGTCTCGTCCTTTCTGGTTCCCTCTGTATGAGGCGAGGGTGTATTGTTCTCTCCACATTCTCTCCTCCAGCTTCATTTGTCCGACATCAAGATGATAAATTCTCTGCAATGATCAGTAATTGGATGTTTCAAACCTATCTGTTACACAGGATTGTCAGCCAGATACATCCCCGTACTTAATTACCCCCCACCCCCACTGCCCAACCCTTCCAACCATTCATTCATAAGTTAAACAGCAAAACAAAAACTTGGACCCCCCGGCGGGCCCCCCTCCCCCTCATTTTCCCGAGAGAGAATCCTCATAGGTTTTCTACTTCATCTTATATTAAAAAATAAAAAAAACATAAATGTTCAATTCTGAATTATTTTTCCATGAGTATGTCATTTCAATAAAATCGAAGCTCAAATCTTTTGAATGCGTTAGAGTTAAGCTGCATGACTTTTTTAATCAAAACTATACAATTGTTTCTTCATAAACTGTTGGAAAAATAGAAAAAATATTTTCAATTTAAAATATCAATCTAAGGGTTCACCAATTTAAGCTTTCATATTTATAAATTTAAAGTTGTAATCTATATTTGTCTGTTTTTTTCCCGATCAATACTCAGAGCTGGGAACTTTTGAATGATTGATATCGGGATTATTGCTTGATCCACTCTTTTTCTTAATCTCGAGATTAAATATTGCTTGTTCTCCTCTTGTTATTAATCTCCAGATTAATTAACCGACCGGGATTAAGGATATCCCATTCTTAAGTTTTCAGCTCTGGACTCTCTGGACTGGTACCCCTGGACCGATTTATCTGAAAATTTACTGGGGGATTTTGAGATTCTAAATCTAATGGATCGACTTTATCGAAAATTTAGTTTCCCGGTAAAGGTCGACCAAGTGCGGGTAAACGGCAGGTCTAACTGGGTTCCCAAGATACTATAAAAGAAAATCCTTAAACATGATTTGCTAGAAGGCAATATTTCAGATTAAAAATGAATTTGAGTATTGTTATGTATTGATATAAAAATGGTTTTATTGCTTCAATATTTCTGAATAGAAAGTTTGAAGTTTCGTAATTATAGTGCTTTGACAGATCCAACGATTTATGGACATAAATTATTATTTTAATGCAAGATTCTACCGCAAAGCGCTGCTGACTAGACAAACCAATGGTTAATTGACGCGCACACCATCTAGCGGAGAACCATTGCATTATTTAGACCATCAGTCTACCGCCCTGCCATCTAACGGATGGTTTATAAGTTAAAGGCTGAGTTCAGACACCGTAAACCACCTGATAAATATATAAGAATAGATCATTTGAAATTAGAAAAATATGTGGTTTCCTAAAATTCTAAAAATCATGAGGTTTAAACAGATTTTTGTCAGCAAAGAATTTATTAAAATATCGAAATCATTGAATGAGATGGGATCAACGGATGGGATCAATGGACATATATGAGATCAATGGATATATGGGATCAATGGATAGAATCAATGGATAGGATAAATGGTTGAGATCAATGGATGGGACAACTGATGGGATCAATGAATAGGATCAAAGGATAGGATCAAATGGATAGGATCAATGAATAGAATTGGATAGAAGTAATGGATAAGATAATTAGGATAGGATTAATGAGTGAGATCAATGAATGGGATTAATGTATGGGATCAATGTATGGGATCAATGGATGGAATAATGTATAGGATCAATGGATGGGATAATGGATAGGATCAACGGTTGGGATCAATAAATAGGATCAATGGAGAGAGTCACTGGATAGGATCTATCTATCTATCGTCCAAAAACTATCTATCTATCTATCTATCTATCTATCTATCTATCTATCTATCTATCTATCTATCTATCTATGTATCTATCTATCTATCTATCTATCTATCTATCCATCCATCTATCTATCTATCTATCTATCTATCTTTCTATCTATCTATCTATCTATCTATCTATCTATATAATATATCTATCATCTATCTATCTATCTATCTATCTATCTATCTATCAATCTATCTATCTATCCATCTATCTATTCATCTATATATCTATCTATATATCCATCTATCTATCTATTTATCTATCTATCTATCCAAGCAGATGGATTGAACTAAAAGGAAACGCCCCCTACACGTCACTCCCCCCGACATATCTGAAGAAGAGAGAAAAAAATGTAATCTAAATTTTTTCCATTTTTTCGATTCATTTTCAATATATCATAGCTCCAGGACCTTACTTTGAAAATCAAAATTATTTTGAATGGTTCCCATCACCTTGTCGGCATCCATCTATAGAAAAACTTGTCAAAACGATTTTTTTCAAGCTCCCGAGTATTGAACTTGTATGCGTCTCTTTTGTCGCTTAAAACTATTTCCTAAATTTGTTTTTTAAACTTCTATAAGGTTCCGAATTCAAATCCTGATAATTTGAAAGCTACAGAGGAATTAAGTTCTATTGTTTTATTTAATTTATAGAAAATCTTAATTTTTCTGACTTGTTATTGCTGTACGTTTGCATGCAAAATGATGTTTAGTAGTACTGTATGTATAACACATATATATTGTAATTAAAAGTTAAAATTGAAGATTAAAAATTGTACATTTTGGCCTGCTAAAAGTAACAAATATGCACTCTAATATACATACAATTGCTATGCTCTGCTTCATATATAAGATGTATCTATATTTAGAAAAATAAAGAAATATAGAAGAAAGGGTCAAATGGGATCTTCTGATTGCTAAATATCTGAAATTCTTGCGGGCACGTGTTTGACCTCCGGCGATTACTTCCGGTCAAACGAATCTGGCGCAGGCTGGCTTCCGGTTCCTAATCTACCTTTTAACATACTTCATTAGAGATATCTTCTTTGTGTTTGTCCAACCGTGTGTGTGTGTGTGTGTCCGACCGTTGTTGATTATTTTGACTGTGCATGTTTAAATGTCCGACCATTGTTGTTTATGTTTGACTGTACATGTTTATATTTCCGACCTTTATTGATAATGTGTGACCGTTCATGTTTTTATGTCCGACCGTTGTTGTTTTTCTTCGACTGTGTTTGTGTTTTTCGTCCGACTGTTGCTGTTTATGTCCGACATTTGGTTGTCCGATCGTAGTGCATGCGTATGTCCGACTGTTTTCATTTTTGTTTTCATTAAGATTTTAAAATTGTTATTACATATGATTGAAAAATTACATTTAAAGAAATATGTTCTGTTAAAACAGACTTTTTTCTTACTTTTACAAGAAACACCTGAACAGTGAACACAGATTGAATCGAACTATGGGGCGTTCAAGTTTAAATATGTAGGTTTTAATTCAAATATAATAATATAAATAGTTTCTTTCAAAATGTGCTCTACTATACATAACTTCTTATCATGATTTAAAAATCTCGATGGACATTCGCTCCACAGCAAACTAGACTGAAGGAGACAGTCAAACTTTAGCGATATCACTGCTACAACTTATAGGATATAAGAATATAAGCTAAATATAAGATAAATATCAGAGTACATATAAGATAAATATCCGATTACATATTAGATAAATATCCGATTACATATAAGATAAATATCCGATTACATATTAGATAAATATACGATTACATATAAGATAAATATCCGATGACATATAAGATAGATATCTGATTACATTTAAGATAACTATCCGATTTACATATTAGATAAATATCCGATTACATTTAAGATAAATATACGATTACATATTAGATAAATATCCGATTACATATAAGATAAATATCCGATTACATATTAGATAAATATCCGATTAATACATATAAGTTAAATATCCGATTACATATAAGATAGATATCCGATTACATATTAGATAAATATCCGATTACATATAAGATAAATATCCGATTACATATAAGATAAATATCCAATTACATATAAGATAGATATCCGATTACATATAAGATAAATATCCGATTACATTTAAGATAAATATCCGATACATATAAGATAAATATCCGATTACATATTAGAAATTTAAAATATTTTTGTGCATCTCAGTATCTCTTCGATCAATAAAATGAGTTCTGATTGAGAACATACAAGATTTCAATCTTACGTTGAATTTGCTTTAGTTTGGCGTGGCTCCCTGGTCCTAGCTTCTATGAGGAAAGGGTGGGAGCCTGAGAGCCCCTCTAGAGGAGCTGAGTTTTAAAACAATAGAATCCATTACGACAAGATTTATCTTAAAACAGTTTCTTTCAAACTTTTAAATATTTCCCTGGTAGGACGGTAATTAAGCTTTTTACAATTATTTATTTAGTTACAAGATTTACAGGGCATCTTAGAGAACAATGTCGGTATAGGTTGGTTAAAGGAGGGGGGGGGGGCACACTGGGGGGTAGCTTGTACCCCCCCAGGGCATAGGGGGGGGGGTACCTGAGAGGGGTTACTTTCGAAGCATCCCGCGATAGAAATAAGAATTAAAAAATGATCACATTTAATTTTCAATCTTTTTTCATGAAAATATATTCTTATAAAAATATTCAAATACTTCTCTGAAATTACAACAGGTCTAAACAAAAATCTGTATCTTAAATATCATCGATAGTGTATATCCATCTAAGTTCGATAATATCGATAGAATCTATTTATATCCTATAATTTATATCATAATATCCATCTATATTCTATAATATCGATGGTTCAGAATATCTATCTATATTCTATAATATCGATGGTTTAGAGTATCTATCTTTGTACTATAATATCGAAGGTTCAGAAAATCTATCTATGTCCTGTAATATCGATGGTTTCGAATATCTATCTACGTCTTATATTATCAATGGTTCAGAATATCTAATTATGTCCTATAATATCGATGGTTTATAATATATATCACTGCGATTTAATGGTCTCACGCTCTCAAGCAAAAATCGTTGAGAATTTTGCCAATAACTTCTAAAAAACCACATCTAACAACAAGTGCTTTACAGTGCTAAAATGTACATGTAAAGGGCTACAGAAAAGCATAAGTGAGTTAGAGCGGTAAAATCTAAGCTTAGGGCGTTGCGACACTTCAAAGTCAGCCCTGTCTTAAAAATTTATGAGACTGTTTATAAGGAGGCTGAATCTATGTGATCTATGTCGTAAAATATCGATGGTTCAAAATATCTATCTATGTCTTATAATATCGATGGTTTAAACCCCCCTGCTGTTATGAACTCCAGGGGTTTGAACTCATCTCTGTTCTTCATCTCGTGGGATCTTCTATACTTAGAAAATATAAGTTCGAAAATAGAGAAAATCCGTAAAAAATCCTTTTAAAAAAAAAAGCTGAAACTGTTTAAATTAATTTAAGCAACGTTAAATATGTATATAGGGTTATCCACAAAGGATGATACTTCAAATACTACTGCATGGAATTTATACTATCTGTTACATTATCTTCTTCAAATACTACTGCATGGAATTTATACTATCTGTTACATTATCTTCTTGAAATACTACTGCATGGAATTTATACTATCTGTTACATTATCTTCTTGATGATTTCGTCGCTGTTACATTTTTGTTTCAAGACTTTGAGGTCGTTTGTACAGTTTGACCCTTAGTAAGTAACCCAGAGCCCGAAACGAACCCAGAACGAACGAAACTCTCGAGTTTTCTTTTTGGGGTCTTAACATTTTGTAAATTTTGATTTAAGAGATTCGAAAAAAAAGAGAATATAAACAAACTGAAAAAAATAATATTTCATTTCAAGAATATTGATATCCACAAAACTGCCTAAACCCTTTCGTAAAACCCGGGTTTTAAAACTGGTTTTCATAACGATACCCTATCTTAAGTTTTGGGCTCTGTTTATTTTTATATTGGACACATTCTCTATATATTGTAAACACAGAGTGTATACTGTCTGACCCTTGGTAAGTGAACATGTTTATTTTTATATTGAACTTCACATTCTCTATGTCTTAAAAACAAAAATAATACAAAATTTGATGTTAGATGCTTTTCGACAAAGGAATTGAGTCTTTGCCAAAAATTCAACTTTTGTAATCCCTATATCTTTTAATCCTGATGATTTAAACCTTTGATATTTCAAACTTACATTATTTAATCTAACACCATTCATTGTTTGAACTATCAAAGGTCTACAACATTGGGTTGCAACGATATTGAAATTAGAAAATCAGAGTTTGTATATATCTTTAACTGACAGTCTGTATTTTTTCGAAGGTTGATTGAGATTGCTTTACACTTGGTTTAACTTTTTTTAACTCTAGATATGTTTTATTATTTGTACATTTTTTCTCCCATAATATATTATGCATATATACATATATATTGATATACATTATACATACATATTTATGTACATTATACATATACATATATATTTATATACATTATACATAAATACATATATTTTTTTTATATATTATACATATGTATTGATATACATTCAATGCATCTTACATACACCCTTTTTGTTGAGAGCATTATTTTATATATAATTGATATACAGTATACATTCTAAACATATCTACAAGAGAACTTTTGAAATATAATATTTAATCTTTACATTTTATTTATCAAAGAATTGTACGAAACAAAATGTTTCATGTCACGCAGTACCCTTGTTTAATCTTTCCGTCATTAGCGTCTGATCCAATCAGGGTTCAATCACGTGCTTCTTGACAATCAGAACCAATAATAATTGTAACGGCGGTAACATCTATTTATCTATCTCATCCTCCAATAAGAGATGAATCCTGAAATTAGTGCCAAACAGTAAACGGAAATGTATTTTTCTACTGAAACATGGGTGATCGATAGAATATATAGATAAACTATATTGGGAATCCAGCTTTGCCTGGAATAAATAAACAGACACAAAAAATTTATAAAAAAGTTATTAAAATCCTCATTGTTAGATAGATTGATAGATTCCACGTCTAATTCATCTTGGGCAAATAAATTAGAAATAAAAGAAAGTTTGATGAACACGTTATTATCAATGGAAATCAAATTTTAAAAAAAAATCTGAGCATTGCATTGCATGCCAATTGATATCTTACCCATAAAACTTAATCATTCCCGAAAATCTAGAAAAATATAAATCTGATAAGTTAAGTCGGTGAAAAACACCAAATTCAAATGTTTTTTAAAATAGTTTTTAAATTCTGAAATGATTTGTTGCTTTTAAGTACGTTGTATGGAATCCCCCCCCGGAACTTTTTTTTACGCCCCTGTTGACTGTTGGTATTTTAACTGCATGATTCAGGCCATTAAGCCATGCTAAAAATGAAATATTTCACCGGTAGATGGTAGTCTAATCAACTACCTGGATTAAAAACCTTACTTTTCTGCCTGGAAAATTGCCGCCGAATCTTGTCCTCTGATTGGCCGATCTGGGCTCAATCCTTGTCTCTCATTGGTCGAATCCTGCCGGAACTCAGCCAAGCAGTTAGTGACGTCATCGGTTATCTTCCCCGCCAATTATGGTCTGAGCGGGATATGGTCCAGTATTCTGGGATGTTGGGGCGGATCTAACCCGCCCCACCCCGCCCCGTAGTGTGTTAAGGGCAGTATGTGTCAGACTCTAGTGGTTAGGTGACACCTCTATACGCCCCTATAAACACCACCTTTATTATACGCTTAGATCTGATGTACTCATTAGCGTACTGTACTGCGTAAACCAGTCATTAAGTAAATAAACAAGATCAGTGACATTTATATGATCTACCCGCCTTATCACCACGCCTACCCCATGTTAGCTGAGCCAGGGATGGGCGGGGTAACGCCCTACGGGCATCCTGGCTCCGCCCATATTTTGGATAAATCGGTAAGTAACACCCCCCTCCCCATTTCAGATGATTAACTCCAAAACCTGTAATTTAAAGATCGTCAAAAATGCTGCGCTGATTTATAAAGTGTAAAATATAATACTTCAAATGATGAAAACGCAAAATCAGATTCAACAACCCGGCATTTTACATTTTACATTTTTCATTTTACATTTTACATTTTACATTTTACATTTTACATTTTACAATTTACATTTTACATTTTACATTTTACATTTTACATTTTACATTTTACATTTTACATTTTACATTTTGTTTTTAAACAAATGGTTGACAACTCGCCTCATTTTCTTTAAATCTTTTTATTTTATATTTTTAAATTAGTTTCTTTGTTTGAATGTAAATTAATTGGATTTTTAGATTTTATTTCTAGTTAATTAGCATAATTAAACTTATCTACAGTCATTATTCTTTATTTCTTCATTAATTAAGTTTGTTGTCTTGGCTTTAATTTGAAGAATAAAATTAAATAAATCTTAAATCAGGTTTAATTATAAAACTGTTTATTAAATTAGCAGGGATACAAAATATGTTCAAATTATGAAAATTTATGTTTCTAAAAATTATCATTAAATATGTTGGGCTTTTATTGTTGCAACCGCTTAACACATTTTAACTATAAATTTTTGTTTTAAACGCGTAACACATTTTAACTATGTTTGTTGCAAGCGCTTAACACATTTTAATCAACAATTTGTGTTGCAAACCATAAAAAATAATTAATCATTAATTTTTGTTGCAACGTTTAAAAAATTTTAGCTATCAATTTTTTTGCAAAAATGTTTAAAAATGTTTATATTATAATTGTAATATTGGTGTACATATTTTAAGGAACTAAAATTTATTAAATCTTTATATATTCAGTCTGAAAGGAACTGATTATTATCCTCAAGCTCTTAATTTTCTAAACCCTACAATTTTGCAACCTGGTGTTCGAAATTCTGATCTGAACTAAAAGTTTCTGTCTTATTTTAATCGAATTTTATACATGCCTGTTGTCTTATCTTTAAAAATTCGAACAATCTAAACCAATTTGTAAATTCAATCTTTTGTTTTTCTATGCAAAGTAATCTAAATTTCAACATTATAATCATATGCTAATTTTTTCATAAGCAATGAAAATGTAAAGCTATTTCTATTTTATAAAGAAATTGAGTCTTTGCCATGAATTAAGATTTTCGAAACCCTATATTTGTGCAACCTGATTATTTGCTCTAACTGAATTCATAATTTGAAATATCTATGGTCTACGGCATTGGGTTGCAAAGATATAGGGATTAGAAAATCAGAATTTCTCGCAAAGACACAATTTCTTTAAAAAAGTTAAATGATATTTTTTCAATCAACTTCAGGGTTATAAATCAATACATTTGGAAATAAATCAGAACTAATTCTCAAATTTTCCAATCCCTTTATCTTTTCAGGCTGATGCTGTAAAACTTTGATATTTCAAACTTAGATTATTTAATCTAACTGAATTCATAGTTTAAAAATATCTAAGGTTGGGTTGCAAAGATATAGGGATTAGAAAATCAGAGTTCGTGGCTAAGTCTCAAATTCTTTCAATATTTTTGGTCGTGATCTACAATTTTTAAAATTATTTTTTAAAGGTTAACAATTGTTGGCTCATTGATTTTTTAAGGCATTCGATACGTTTATGAAAAGTTTTAAGTTTTATTGAGTTTTTGAGGTTTGTTTTAGATTGTTTTTAGTTCAATTATGTTTTTTATAAGTTTCAAAATAAGACATCTTTAATACTTGAACATTCTTTTTCTTTGATTTACTGATTATCCTGAGGTTGGAATTAATGAATAGCGAGAGGTGTTTGAACTAGGTGTAGCTAGTTTAACTGTACATTATTGCAAACTCGGTCACACTGGAGAAAAAGTTCAACTTTTCGACTCTAGTTCGACTTCTTTTCGCTTTTCAAAAATTCCGTCCTCAGACATATATTTTTTAATAATATTAGCCCCTCCCCCTTTTCCCTTATGATGAATATATGATCTATCATGAGTCTATAGTACAGATAGTTGTTCAAAGTTTATTTAAAGGTTCAAAGATCAAATCCCAAACCTTCCAGTCATGTCAAACATAGGAGTATAGAATTATAAATATGAATTCCAAGAGATAAATAATCAAGAATCTGAGTACAAACCTAGGAGTTAAATTATATATATACAAAGAGATACCCAAGAATCTGGGTGCAAACTTAGGAGTAGAATTTTATATATAAATATATTATACCAAGAGATAACCAGGAATCTGGGTACAAAAGACTACAAATGTGAAAAAACATTAAGGATTTTTATGTCTGTTAGTACACGACAAAAAAATATTGAAGTTGTTTTTCGTTTACATGCCTTTGAAATTTCAAAAAGTTAAAGTTTGAAATATCAAAAAATTATCTCTTGTGTCAACCCTTACGTGTTTACATCCTCCTGATCTAATCCAAGCTCTCATCTTCTATTTGGAAACTTGATTCACGATATACGTCTGGAAACTTGACATCTTATTGTAGAGTCCAGCACGAACATTACATTCGGAAACTCTCAAGGGAATATTAGATTATTTATCAAATCAACCCATATAGGTCCAAGCAAATATTGCATTTAGATAATTTTACAGAAATATTTAGTAAATAAGGAACTGATGCCTACTTGCCTCAAACTATAATTTCAAAATTCTTATATTTTTGCAACCGGATGTCTTTCAACCTTTGAAATTTCTAGCTACGAATTCTGCTAGATCAAGTAGTCAAAATTTGAAATTCATATACTTTAAAGTTTCAGGTGGGAAAGATATAGGAATCAGAAAATCCGAGTTTGTGGCGAATGTTAAATTTCCGTTTTTTGGGAAATATAAAAAAATGCAATTCACCATGTTGAAAATTAAAAGATTACATTAACAACAAAAATTCAGATTTTTTTCAGAATTCTTCTTTTGTGCAATAATGTTACCCTGGTCACTTTAACAGTAATTGGTTGCAGTAAAGTCTGCAGACTAGGAGTTGAAAAGAAAATTTCAGACAGAATAGAAGGGAGGGAAGGGGGTGGGGTGGAGGGGGGGATTGACTGAAAGCCTCATTACATTTTTAAAAGGAAGCATGGAAAGGATTGTTGATTTGCAAGAAGTTTAAAAATTAATGAAAAAAGAGTTGATTGTAATCTATCTACAGGTTCAAAAGTAAAATCTATCCTAGGCTGAAAGGTATATTTAAAAGTAAATAAACAGTGCCTCAAGCACTATGCTTTTATTGTAGTTCTACAAATCAAACCAAAATATAGAACTTAGAGATGAGATCTGAATACTTAGTAGAGTCCATTACATATACAGGGTGAACCAAAAATAACGGGATTAATTTTTTTCAGCCCTTTAAATCATTGGAAAAGACATGCAAATGTGCTCCAGTCTAAAGTTCTTTAATTTTAGAAGAGGGCCTTTAAAGAAGTGTAGTCCGATCCTTCCATTTGGCGCCAAACTAAGTCGAATATTTGGAGCACCCTGTGTTTATGTATTGCAGAGTGTTCCTAATAGTTCATGGAATAATTACTATATTTATACAGTGTGTCCTTAAAGTCTGCATCTTGAATTCGTCCATTATGTCCAAAAAACTGTTATATCAAAATCGGGTGTCTTAAATGGGTGTAGCTCAAATTTAGGTAAATTTATGTTTACTAGGGTTTTAGGGTGCTTTGCGCCCATCTTCTACTTTAATTGTGAACATTTTCTCTTTGTATACTTTGTAAAACAAAACCAAAAATAATTTCGTGGATTTTCGAACTTTAATGAAAATCGAATTTTGTAGGAGGCAAGTTTTGAAATTTTGATCATTCATAAACCTTCCCTGGGTCATGCGCGGCCCCAACCAAAGTTTTGGCCCGATCAGTTCAGCCGTTTTTACGTTTATTGGATACAAACGAATAAAAAAACAAACAAACAGACAAACACCCAACCAGTCAAGCAAAGTATATATATAAATGAAGTGTGTCCCACCTAAAATATAAGTTTAGTTTACAATTACATCAATATTATCATAAAATCAATAAAATATATAGTAACCAGCTTACAATCAGTTAATCACATTTACTCTCCTCGTCAGCAATTAAATAGTTTAATATAGTGCTCATCGTAGTGAATATATAGATGTGTGTTTATACCCTCCTCTTTATAAAGTTGCCATTTTCAAGACTGAATCGTCTTCAAAGTGTTGCGAGGCCATCGGCTTTTTATTTTACCACTTTAAGCATAGTTTTTCAGAAGTAATTGGAGATATTCTCATAGATTCTGGCCTACCTTGATCATTTTGTCCTAAGATGTAAGAAAGAAAAAATTTTATAAAAAGGTTTTGTTTCTGATTTGTAAAAATAAAAAATGGAAAGCTTCAAAAATTCTAAAATAAATTGGAACCTGAAGGAAAGGTATTATACAAATATTGGAAAGATTTAGGTAAAATTAAGCATAAAACAAATAAATACCTTGAAGAGTATGTTGTGGAAATCCTGAAGACGAAATTTCAAGTAACCCTAGCTCCATTTATAGAGTGGCACGTCCAATTCACTCGGTATGATTGAAAAATATTTTTCTAGTTGAAATTGATTATTTTTAAGTGTACTTTTTCTTTGAAAGTGACTTGTAGAATAATTCTGCAGGATAATAAAGGAAACTGTTCGATCGAAACATATAAAAATCAACGATATCTTCCACATTTTTTAAAGGGTATCGTTGGTAATCGGACACATCCCTTGAATAGGATAAAAAATGGTAAAAGCAAAAAGAAGGATATGATAGAAGATTATTAACAGTTAATGCTTTCCATAATATATGGAAAAAAGATTAACAATTGTAAAAGTGTTCTAAGAAAAGGCACAATAAAACCAAAAATTAAAGAAATCCCCAGAAATAGAATATATGCAAAACAGTAGAAATTAGAATATATTAATTATAAAGTAAAATATATCTTCTACTAAATATGCTATAGAATATATTATGTAAGGTTTGGTTTGAACTTGGTAAAAAGAATTTGAATATTCTTAAACCGACTCTAAACAGTCTAAGTACGCTTAGATGGAGAACTGAACCCATTCAGTAGAACCTGGGGCAAAAATCTAGCTATAATACACAGTACAATAGATAGAAAAATAGATAGAAACCTGGATAGACAGATAGTTAGGTAGATAGAAAGTTATATAGATAGATAGAAACCAGGATAAGCAGATAGAAACCTGGATAGATAGACAGAAAACTGAATAGATAAGATAGTTAGATATATATATAGATTGAAATATGGGTAGACAGATAGTTAAATTGATAGAAATCTGGGAAGATAGATAGATAGATAGATACATAAAAAATAGATAAAAAACTGCAAATATAAAATGTATAGATAAAATCTTGGATAGATAGAAAAAATATCTTCTTACATAGATGTCATAGATATGTAGGTAGATAGACGGACAACATTGATTTGATTGATTTTGATAGATAAACGTACGGCATAGATTTGATAGATTGATAGATAGACGACAGCATAGATTTGATAGATTGATAGATAGACGACAGCATAGATTTGATAGATAGCTAGACGTACAGCATAGATTTTTGATAGATTGGTAGATTAGACGTACAACATAGATTTGATAGATTGATAGATAGACGTACGGCAAAGATTTGATAGATAGACTTACAGCATAGATTTGATTGATTGGTAGATTAGCCGTACAACATAGATTTGATAGATTGATAGATAGACGTACGGCAAAGATTTGATAGATAGACGTACAGCATAGATTTGATAGATTGGTAGATTAGACGTACAACATAGATTTGATATTAGCTAAAATATTTCTCTATAATTGTATCTCTAGGGGAGTATATTTGTCATGATGAATAAATTGTTTAAATATGATGAATGGATACGTGTACATCATCGACCTCTTTCTCCCTCATAACATTGCATTTTGCGAGATTTTATCTCTTTCTATATTTCATTTTAAATAAACTTGGTTTTCATTTTTAACAAATGATTTCATAAAGGAATTGAGTTCTTCTCACAAACTCAAATTTTCTATTGACTAAATCTTTGCAATCCAATGTCGTAGACTTTAGATATCTCAAAATGTGAAATCTGTTAGGTTGAATCATCTATATGTTTATAGTATCATACCACCATTAGATTGCAAAAGATAAAGAGAAAATTTGAGTTTGTGTAAAAAATTCAATTCCTTTAACTGTCGCAATCGTATAGATAAAAGAGAACTTGTTCATTATAATACATGGGTAGAGTTGTTCTTAATACTTTTATCCTTCTATCATTTTTTCATCTTTTATTTATCCTTTTCTTTTATTCTTCTCTTTTATCTTTCTCTCATTTATCCTTCTCTCATTTATCCTTCTCTCATTTATCCTTCTCTCATTTATCCTTCTCTCATTTATCCTTCTCTACCCTCTTCTGAATCCTGTAGCTTGTCATCGCTCAGCAAAATATCCATCAATTTTATTTTATAAAGAGACCCGTGAAATGTATTCGAGACAAATTTTCCCGCAAATTTGTTTTGGAAACACAATTTTTCATAGTTTCCTGGCTTCCGATGCATTTGGTTGAAAGGTTGGCGCGGTGTAGAGATGAGCGAAGAATGACCACAAAGGTTCCGCCGGCCCGCTGCGACACATGTTTCCGTATTCTGTTGTAAGATGTCACCACCTGGCCACAATACCGTAGCTGTCCACGGGACAATAAAAGTATTTATTTGTAAATAGATTAGAATTACGCAACTTATTGTTCGTCTGATTAGAGATGAAGATGTATTTATTGATCAGGAAGCATCTATATCAATAAACATCAGTCCAATTTCGGGGGAAATAAATTATAAATAAATCTATTTTAAATTGTCAGATATATTGGCGACAAACAAAAGTTTTCCACTCTACATAGTATTTATCAAATTATCAATTTGCCAGGTCTAACATGTCAACATGCAGGCCAGTAACTGACAGTTTCTGTGGGGGGGGGAGGGGCAAAGCTCTTTTACACAGTTAAAATACACTTATTCTACCTTAAATTTAATCTTACGGTACGACCTTGATCATTTAAAAAAATTTTGTTTTGTAAAAATAAAAATAAGTTTATTAACAATTAACATATTAAAAAGACAAAAATGGGGGTTAATCAACAATTAACCAAGAAGGATTTAAATTTTAAGATCGGAGAGTAAATTCTTCTGAAATATGTTTGTAGACGGTAGATGGTGCACCACAGGGTAACCGTAGACACCCTCACATTTTCAACAAAAGAATATTTTCTTAATAAAATAGTTTAGAACTCGGTATGTCTATTCTACTTGAACCTATTGTAAAAACAGGAAGTGTAGAATGACATAAAAACTGTTTTGATGTTGAGTATAAAAAAAAATCTTTTGTGTCCCGACCCCCTTGTCCGACAGGGGGGGGGGGTTAATTTGTTGTGGCCATCAAGGGTTTATCTAGGTTATATCTAGATTTATATAATATCATGTATTTTAAAAAAAACTATTCCCGATGTGAGATTTTTTTTCACATAAAGGGGTTGTATCCGTAATTTCATGTGAATCTTTATTTGAAATCCGATTCACAATGATACCCCTTTATTTGAAATCCAATTTACGATGTTACCCCTTTATTTGAAATCCAATTCACGATGTTACCCCTTTATTTGGAATCCAATTTACGATGTTACCCCTTTATTTGAAATCCAGTTCACGATGTTACCCCTTTATTTGAAATCTAATTCACGATGTTACCCCTTTATTTTCTCAGCAAAATAGCGGAAATAAAGGAACCTATCTTATCTTATCAAAACAGTAAAGCGATAATATCTTCCTCATTCTTATAAGGTTAAAAGGTAATCGATGTTAATCGGATATGCCATCCTTTAAATGAAAGGTCACTTAAAATACGTCCCATGTTTGAAGGATACGTTTTATCAGTTTTTTTATACTAATTAACTAATTACTGAATCACTAATTATTCTACATTATTTATTGGTGGGGCTTATTCTAAAATATACTTTTAAACATGATATCTTCACATCTATTCATCACTGGACTAATCAACCAGGACAAAACCATTTTTAATTATTCACAAATCAATCATTCAATCAATACATCTATTAATTAATGAGATGGGGGGAGAGGGGGAGCGGTACAATTTGCTTTTTTTCAGGCCAAACAAAAGGTTTTTTGTTTTATTTTTTAGATTAATTTCATGTAAAAGAACTGCCAACATTCATTAGGTTCAATTAAAGGTAAGTTGTAGACTAAACATAAATATATATATTCTAGACATAATTATATATTCTAAACATAAATATATATATTCTAGACATAATTATATATTCTAAACATAGATATATATTCTAGACATAACTATATGTTCTAAACATAAATATATATATTCTAGACATAACTATTTGTTCTAAACATAAATATGTATATTAAAGACATAACTATATGTTCTAAACATAAATATATGTATTCTAGACATAACTATATATTCTAAACATAAATATGTCTTCTAGACATAACTATATGTTCTAAGCATAAATATGTATATTCTAGACATAACTATATGTTCTAAACATAAATATGTATATTCTAGACATAACTTTATATTCTAAACATAAATATATATATATTCAAAACATAAACAAATATATTCCCAACATAAACAAGCATATTCCAACATATACAAGATGATAATAAAACTAAGGCTAAAATAAAAACTTTAAAAACGTCCAAAAACAACAAATGAAACCACAGAGAGGCTAAACCAAACAAACAACCTTCAACAAAAAACACAGCAAGCACAACCAAGCTATTAAAATTATCACAATGAATTACGATTTAAACAGTGTCGTGTAAAAGAAAAAACACTATAGCCCTTGAATAACAACAACTGAAACCACAGCGAGGAAAAACCAAAGCACCAACAATAAACATAAAAAAACACAACCAAAGCAGCAAACACAACCAAACACTAAACATTATCACAAATTACAATAACGACCAAACACAAACCCACTGCAGCGTCGTTAAAAAGAATACACACAAAAAGAACATTAGCACTGCAAAAACACAGAGAGACAAAACACAACCAAACACTAAACATTATTACAAACAATAACGACCAAACACAAACCCACTGCAGCGTCGTTAAAAAGAAAACATCCACACAAAAAACATTAGCACTGCAAGAACACAGAGAGACAAAACACAACCAAACACTAAACATTATCACAAACAATAACAACCAAACACAAATTCACTGCAGCGTCGTTAAAAAGAAAACATAAACAAACAAAAACACTAGCACTGCAAGAACACAACTGGAACCCACAGAGAGGCAAAACCAAACGATTAAAAATAACCATGCAAAACACAACCAAAGCAGCAAACACAACATACTAGAAACATTATTAAAAACAAAAACGACCAAATCCTGTAAAAGAAGACACTCACACACAAAAAAAAACACTACAAGAACAACAACTGGAAACACAGAGAGACAAACCCAAACCCCCAAAAATAAACATACAAAACACAACTAACCCTGCGAACACAACCAAACAATTACGACCAAACCCAACCCCAAGGTTTCCAGCACCAGTCCATCCGTCATTAATATCCCGAGTTCAATTCAAGAAAAACTGAAATGTATGTTTACACGCAATATTTAATTGCAGGTTTAAACATTCGATTCTTCGCTTTTTCATTCCAGTTTAACCTTACAGGGACGGTACATGTCATTCCAGTTTAACCTTACAGGGACGGTACATGTCAGTTTAGGGAACCCTCTATTTCAAGAGTAGTATGTTCAATTCACAATAGTACCCTATAAAGCTTTGTATGATCATTTATGAATGAGATATATATGTTTTTAACTTTGAAAATTAATTCCCTTTAAACCTACTTCGATTCGTTGTTTTTTATTTCAGTTTAAGTTTTCCATACTTAGCTAAAATATTTCTCTATAATTGTATCTCTAGGGGAGTATATTTGTCATGATGAATAAATTGTTTAAATATGATGAATGGATACGTGTACATTGATATATGAATTAATTTCAGAATGAATTAATGAATGAAATATATAAATACAGGATGAGTTAATGAATTAATGAATTGATGAATAGATAATGTATGGATGAAGGATGGATGAAAGGATGCATTGATGAATATATGAAAAATATAGGATAATGTATGGATGAAGGATGGATGAAATAATGAATTGATGAATAGATGAATAGTATAGGATAATGTATGGATGAAGGATGGATGAAATAATGAATTGATGAATAGATGAATAGTATAGGATAAGGTATGGATGATGAAGTGTATTCTGATTGGCTACATAACACACACAGACGCTAACATAAGTAGGCTTAAGGGATTATCTGAGAAAGCTGGGGGGGGGGAGTATAGGAATATAAGAGTACTAGGGGGTGAGAGCTTATGAAGAGGATGGTACTGAAAATTGTTCGGTTGTTAGTTTTTAGAAAAGTATGAATACAACAGATTAGCAGCTTCTACAAAACTTTTCAAACGTTCTGTAAAATCTGACAAACTTCACACACTAAACAAATCATCCCAAAACTTCTAACTTTCCAAAAACCTTGACAAATTTATCCCGTCCCTTTAAAACCCTTCAATTTTAGCACCTTTTTGACATAAACCCCGATTAATTAGAATAATTTTCAAACTAAAAACCTCAATTGGGAAACTGAAATGTACTGAATGAAATTGAGTTTTTGACACAACCTCAAATTTTTTAATTTCTATAAACCTTTGATATTTCAAACTTGGATTATTTGATCTAACAGAAGGGATAGTTTGAAATATCTAAGGTCTACGACATTGGGTTGCCAAGATATAGGGATAAGAATATTTGAGTTTGTGGCAAAAACTCAGTTCCTTTCCCTTCAAACTCCTCAAACCTACTCTCCGAACTCCAAAACCTTTGAAACCTATCGAGGCTCTCAAAACTTATCAAAAACCTCGATACCCGACGCCTTTACCATTCTAAGAAACTTAAACTTCAATTTTAAAAAATCCTTATCTCTTTGCAACCTAATGACACTAACTTTTAATGTTTCAAAATTTTAACTCTCTTAGATCTAGTAGTCAACGTTTAAAAAATCAAATGTTTACACCATCAGTTTGCAAATATATATTATTTTAAAAAATAGAATTTGAGACAAGTGAATTCAAGTCCTTTGGTCAGTTTGGACACATCCAAATCTAAAATATTCTAAATATCCGAAAATTAAAACAAATATACCCGAGGTGTACTACCACAAACTAATAATAAAAGTATAATAATTACTATTAATGACCTGTTGTAATAAGCCTATATATGTTTTCCCATATTAAAGGTACTACGCGGGGTAATTTACCCCGCGTAGAACACCTCAACCGTAACAATTAGAGACTCTAAACTAGTGATTAAACCCTGCAAATTCATTAATTAACATCAAGATTAATAAGGTTTGTTAATAGGATCATAAAGTGTATATTTAGTTAAACTATCCATGTGTGCACTTCAAGTTTTTTTTAAATATTTTACTGAGAACTTCATTTATAATTAATAAATGTTTAAACAAGTTGGGAAATTGGTAAACAGTGTGTTCAAAATTAGTTTTTTAATTTATTGATTTTGTGATTGTGTGTATTATATTGGATTGTGATTGTGTTATTATATTGGATTGTGTTTGTGTTTATTATATTGGATTGTGATTGTGTTTATTGTCCAACAATGTGTTCAAAATTGGATTTTATTTTTATTGTATTGGTTTTTATTGTAATTTTTTATAATTTTGATTGTTGGATGCTGAATTCTGTGTGATTTCAAACTGGTTTTATCTGTAAAGCTTCTCAACCATTAGACTAATGTGCGTGATATATGTTATAGAATATACTAGTGTGGGGGGAAGGGTACCCCAATACCGCCCTCTCCTCTCCCCATCCGTCTCAACCCGTTATCTCAATGAATTGCAATAGGAGTTATGACGCGAAAAACCTCGTAAATAGATCAAAAAGAACTATTACTTTTCAAATTAGAATCTAATCGATTAGAAAAAAAATAATTAATTTATCTATTTTTAGGTATGTTTTTTCTCTCAGTCATTCCTGTTGAGCCTTGAAATAAATGCGTCCTGTTGTAGGTTTGCAGAATGTTAAGGATAAAAAAGATGCCTTTTGAGAAGTTTGTGTTTAACCCTATACCGCTGTACGAATACAGAAGCTTGTGTTTAACCCTATACCGATGTACGAATACAGAAGCTTGTGTTTAACCCTATACCGATGTACGAATACAGAAGCTTGTGTTTAACCCTATACCGATGTACGAATACAGAAGCTTGTGTTTAACCCTATACCGATGTACAATACAGAAACTTGTGTTTAACCCTATACCGATGTACTAATACAGAAGTTTGTGTTTAACCCTTTACCGATGTACGAATACAGAAGCTTGTGTTTAACCCTATACCGATGTACGAATACAGAAGCTTGTGTTTAACTCTATACCGATGTACGAATACAGAAGCTTGTGTTTAACCCTATACCGATGTACAATACAGAAACTTGTGTTTAACCCTATACCGATGTACTAATACAGAAGTTTGTGTTTAACCCTTTACCGATGTACTAATACAGAAGTTTGTGTTTAACCCTATACCGATGTACGAATACAGAAGCTTGTGTTTAACCCTATACCGATGTACGAGGACAGAAGCTTGTGTTTAACCATTTACCGATGTACGAATACAGAAGCTTGTGTGTAACCCTATACCGATGTACGAGTACAGAAGCTTGTGTTTAACCCTATACTGATGTACGAATACTTATCTCCCCCTTTCCCCCCCCCCTTCACACTCTCCAGGTGCAATCATCATCCTTATCCGGTAACCTCCAAAATTGCTCGATTTAACCCTAAGATTCCCCTCAAGGCGCCCCCCTCCCCTTCCTTCATCACTCCCCCCTATCTGAGCACATGTCAAAGCTTTCATATCCTATTTCCATCATTCATTAGCGCTGTCTCCCATTCTCTTTAATTATTCATTACGCCCCCCCCCATTCTCTCTTATAGGCACTTAAACTAATTTGATCAAACTTTATTCATCCTTTGCTTTCTATGATTGACCTTATTTTTAATATTCTTCTTTCTTCGCGTTCTTCTATAATTTCTAATACACTCTTCTGTTCTTTCCTACTTTATTTATCTATTTTCTAATTTTTTCCTTTGAAATTGCTTCACTTTTCGTTTTTCCCTCAACCTGCTTAATTGCTGAAGTTGGATTCTTTATTTTTATACATTAAGAATTGTATAAAAGGATAATAGCTAGAGAACTCGCACTTTAAACCCTTCCTAAACCGTTCTAAATCAATTATATAATTTCGCTCTCAACCATTCTAACCCATCATAACCCTTCCTAACCCATTGTTACCCGTAATAACCCGTCCTAAACCATTCTTACCCATCACAACCCGTTCTGAACCGTTCTTACCCATAATAACCCGTCCTAAACCATTCTTACCCATTATGACCCGTCCTAAACCAGTCTGACCCATCATAACTCGTCCTAAACCATTCTTATCCATCACAACCCGTCCTAAACCATTCTTACCCATAATAACCCGTCCTAAACCATTCTTACCCATAATAATCCGTCCTGAACCATTCTTACCCATCATAACCAATCACAACTCTTCCTAAACCATTCTTACCCCTAACAACCCGTCCTAAACCATTCTTACCCAAAATAACCCGTCCTAAACCATTCTTACCCATAATAACCCGTCTTTAGCCATTCTTACCCATAATAACCCGTCCTAAACCATTCTTACCCATCACAGACCGTTCTGAACCGTTCTTACCAATAATAACCCGTCCTAAACCATTCTTACCCATTATGACCCGTCCTAAACCATTCTTACCCATCATAACTCGTCCTAAACCATTCTTACCCATAATAACCTGTCCTAAACCGTTCTTACCCATTACAATCCGCCCAAAACCATTCTTGCCCTATCAAACCCCGTCCTAAACCGTTATTTCTCATCATGATTCGTCCTAGCCTGTACTTTTCATCATAACTAGCCCTGACTCGTCCTAACCCATCCTACTTCGTCCTAACAACAAGTTCAACAAATCTTTTATCTTCAGGATCTAGATCTAATACAGATACAAGATTTTTGGCATCAAACCCATCCAGACGTATTTATTTATCTTTCTATCTTACATGCTCCTATTTTCTCCAGATCTATCTGTTCTATCTATCTATCTCTCTATCTATTGGTCTTGTCTTGGCAGTATGTTTAGTTTGGCCTGACTTTGTTGTAAATAAACCCTGTAAAGCAGTTTACTCCATCTTTGTTCTTTGGAGAAATCACAATAAGCTTGTAAAATGGTTTAAGTGCTACTCAGTTTCTCAAAAAAAACTTTTATTAACTTTTGAAGTAGTATGGAGTCATCTTCTTTCAGTTTGATTACTAATGAAAAATATGAATTAATTTAAAAATGACGAAGAAAAACATTGAACACAGGAAACCTTTTATATTATTTATTATAACAATTTATTATTCATTTCTAACAGTTAACAGGAAAAGTCTAACATATTTCAATAATAATCAAATGCTAACATATTAGTAACGTTATTTGAATTAAGCTCCTGGTCTTAAATATAACTAGGGTTAGAGGTTGGAATAGGTTAAGGTTTGAAATATATTTGGAAACATTTCTCCAGTAGTCCAACTCTTCACTCAGTACTCCTAAACCATTCATTGCATTTTCAGACGATGGATTAAAGTTTTTTTTTGTAATACAACTTATGCCTGAAAAAGGGAGTTTAGGACATTTTACTATTAAAACGTACATGGAAAACTTTCAGAATTCAGAGGAATTGAGTTTTGGCCTAAAAACTCAAATTTTCTCATCTCTATGTCTTTGCCACCTGCTGATGCAAACCTTTGATATTTCAAACTTAGATTATTAGATCCAACAGAATTTGTCTTTGGCATGAGGTTGCAAAGATAAAAGGGATTAAAAACTCGGAGTTCATGACAAAGTTTCAATTACCTTACTAACAGAGGAAGACAAAGTCCAAAATTAAAATTTACAAAGTCCAAAATTAAAATTTACAAAGTCCAAAATTAAAATTTACAAAGTCCAAAACAGGAAGAAATAGTCCAAAACAGGAAGAAATAGTCCAAAAGAGGAAGAAATAGCTCAAAAGAGGAAGATATAGTCCAAAAGAGGAAGAAATAGCTCAAAAGAGGAAGATATAGTCCAATAGAGGAAGATATAGTCCAAAAGAGGAAGAAATAGTCAAATAGAGAAATCGAAATAGTTCAATAGAGAAAGAAATAGTCAAATAGAGAAAGAAATATCCCAAAAGAGGAAGAAATAGTCAAATAAGGAAAGAAATAGCCCAATAGCCTAATAGAGGAAGAAATAGTCCAATAGAGGATGAAATAGCCTATTAGAGGAAGAAATAGTCAAATAGAGAAAGAACTAGTCAAATAGAGAAAGAAATAGCCCATAAGAGGAAGAAATAGCCTAATAGAGGAAGAAACAGTCCAATAGAGGAAGAAATAGCCCAAAAGAGGAAGAAATAGCCTAATAGAGGAAGAAATAGTCCAATAGAGGAAGAAATACTTCAGTAGAGATAAAGTAAAAAGGTGAAAGAGATTTCAAGCGCACGAGTAAAGAGGCATTGTTTGCATTAGCAAAACTGAAATGGTTTTAGTAAAATATTTGCTTTTAAAATTTTTGCACTCAATTTGAAAATTTGAAAATTTTGATTACAATTCTTTTTTGATAACTAAGAAACTCTTTGAGTAGTGAAGAATATAGAACCCTGAATCCTGTCTTATTTGTCAGTTTTTTCATGATTTTGTTGATAGAATAATCTGGAATTTGTTTAAACTAGGCCTCATCTCATCAGTATACCATCAGGGGCAAAAATTATGATTTGAGAAAAATAAACATTTTAAAAAGATAAAAATTTTAAACTTTAGTCTCTAGTATCAAGTGACGTTTGTTTCATGAATTTAAAAAGTCTGTCCCAAAAAAAATATGGTTGCTCCTTTTTTGACGGACAGATGATGCTTTGGGTTTTCTTGCGTATGTCTCAAATATTTCATTCTCAAATCAACGTTTTTCGGGTATTTTAATATGGCCCAGATGATTAAATAATCTATAAAACACAATCCATAAAACCGGTCGTAAAAATGCTTTCACCCTGAATACACTTTACGCCCTTAAATTAATCTTAAATCTCATTTTTATATGAGTTGGTCTTGAGTGTAGATACTGTGAGTCGGGAGCTGAGAAACCCCGCTGGGAACACAATCATTCCTGCCACGCGCACATGCCGTGAACCATTCTATAAAATGCTCACATGCCGCGCACCGCATTCTATAATCTTTCATTTGTCTTTTTCACACTTACCCAGACAATTTATCTCATCTTTAATCAAATCTCAATAATAAATAGCTTTCAATTGTCGATGAATAATTTAAACTAAATTGATCAAAAGAATTCTTATAGAGGGCAAAGCTTGTGTAGCCTTTGACTTCAACACTCAGTGGTCCAGATCCCTGAGTTCCAGAATAAAACACCTATAATTGCACCCCCCCCCACTCCTAGTAAAGGAATTGAGTCATTGCCATAAACTCTGATTTTTTAATCCCTTTATCTCTACAACCCAATGTTGTAGACCCTAGATATTTCAAACTATGAATTCTGATGGATCAAATAATCATAGTTTGAAATATCAAAGATTTACGCCATCTGGTTTTAGAGATATAGGCATTAGAAAATTGGGATTTGTGACAAAGACTCACTTCTTTTCTGGCTGCGGGCATAGATGTTCTTTTTATTATTAAACAATCCTATTGAAAATTGTTATTTTTAGCCAGAAACATTAGCATTTCATACTATCATTTAAAGACAAAACTGTCGCGCGCAATGACCTTTGCGTTAATTTCGGATTATGTATTTGATGTATTTTAATTAGTTCATACTTTGATATTCTTGTTATTATTCCACTTTTGCTAAGTTTCACACACTTTGTTTCGAACTCCTTGATATTGCATGTATCAAATATACATATAAAATGTACTAGAATCATGCCTATTGCAATAATATCTTTATAAGTCAAATTGCTCTACACGCTTTATGCATAATATGTCAGTGTAATATGTTCTGAAGCCTTTTATTGCAATATGAATAGGTGTCAAGGAAAGAGTTTTTAAATAACCATTCCAAAGGAATTGAGTCTATGCTACAAACTCAAATTTTCTAAACACTACATCTTTGCAACCACATTTCAAATTTGATTAATCAATCTAACAGAAATCATAGCTTGAAATATCTCAGGTCTACGACATTGACTTGCAAAAATATAGGGATTAGAAAATCAGAGTTTGTGACAAAGACTCAATTCCTTTGTAGCAACTCACTGAAATTATGTTTGAAAATGCGTCTGTTAATATTTTATTCCAATAAATTGTGAATATACGTTCTATGTTTTTAAGGGTACATGAAAATTGAAAGGGTATTCAACCAACCCTAATATACGATGTTGTCTATAGAACAAACCCATTCTCAGGCTTTTCTCTGTCAATTTAGCTTCCTTGGTCCATTGTTTTAGACGGAGAATTGTTTTAGGAGTTCCCCAGGGGTCCTGTCAGTAGCCCTAACTAAACTAAATATATGTACAGGAAAATATGAGTTTGGGAACTGTGTAAAGTTTGTCTTTTAGAAGATCTTCTTGTTATCTTCTTTTCTTTATCCTTCTTTACAAAGACCGACACCACTATTAAAAAATAATAACTTTTTAAAAAATATTACTTTAATTCGCTAAGCTATACATTTTTTTGGACAAAAATTTCCTTTTTTTGGAAAGGTTCAAACCTTTTTAGATTTTTTCCTTAGCTTAAGTGAGAGACAAAATAAGATCTAAAAAGGCAAGATAAAGAGGAAAATAAGGTTTATTAACTTAAAACACGCTTTATCAAAGTAAAAGAGTTGAGTTTTTGTCACAAATTAAAATGTTCTAATCTCTATTTCTGTGGAACTTTAAGAATTAGATTGTTTAATCTAAAAAAATTCATAGTTTACTATACATTGGGCTGCGAAGATATAGGGATTAGGAAATCAGAGTTTGTTTCAAAGACTCAATTTTTTTAATCGAAAACAATACGGTTCTTACATATTTTATGTTGAAATTGATAATTTAAAATATGTTCAAGATTTCATGTGTGGTCAAATGTTAAATATTAGCTTTGGGTATTTACTATAGCTTCTAGTATTTATACCCCCACCCCCCCTCGCCCCTCCATATCTATTGCCTATCTTTATTCAGGGTATTATCTAAGCACACCTAAATGAACCAATCAGATGATATCAAGATAAAGAATTAGACTGTTCCATGAGAATTTATATTCCCGTAATAAAGCGCTGAACAATATTTTTTAATGTATTCTACATCTACAGTATGCTTCATGTCTCAGCTTTTTTACTCTTCCCGAATACTGCAGTATATTTTCTTATTAACAAACATATATATTGGTGTATTTTTGGTAACCATGGTCCCTTTTGCATTAGATTATGACACAAGTAACCAATCTAAAACAATCATCAATTTTCTCTGATCTAATAACACAAACATGTTGGATATATCATCATTAGAAATTTTTAGTTGAAGAATTCATAAATGGAATGTTTCTTAAAGCTTTATTCATTTTGCAATAGCATAAGCCTTCACTATTCCACTATCTTTCTATCTTGAACTAAATAAAGAAAGAATGGAAGTTCTGGCTCTGGCCTGGTCTTGAATTGAGTAAAGAACTCCGTCTTGCTAATTTCTTATTCTTTTGTTAATCCGTTCCTGCTCAAGGTTCAGAAGCAGATGAGAGAGAGTTTTTACTCCGTACATAGAATTCAATTGAGTTGGTATATCTCAGGGTTATAGTTTGAATCAAGGAAGATTCACCAGGACCGGTTCATTTGAGGTACCAGACCGGACTTCACACAGACTAAAGTTGGCTAGTCAAGACAGTACACCCAATTCTCTTGAGATTAATGTACAGGATCTTTCTTTGCTTGGTTTTAATCCATGAAAAAAACGTGCTGTATTTTCTAATAACATCTTAGGGCTGCTGCAGGATAAGGTTTTAACTTGTTTACATTGAATGATATCCATTGATTTTATTTTTTTATTTTTTTTTCAGGCATAATTACAATTTATTTCTGCAAACCAGAGTACGAAGCATGTACTCCTGCTTTTTATTTACTGCAGTCCAGACTATAGATCTAACCATAGTTATGTTATGCAATAACAGGAAAGAATAATAAATTTAAATTAGTTGAGTGGGTTTAGAGCTACGTTATGTGTGACGTGCATAATCTTGTATTGTACAGTTTACAGTGTACATAAAAGGTATACATCATCTTTTTCTTATCTTTGTCATACATTATGTGGTAAGGGAGCGGTTCTAAGGTAATTCATCCATCTATTCAATCTTTATATCTATCTATCTATCTATCTCTATTCAACTATCTATTGTATCTGAAAATGCATATCTATCTATTTACCAATCTTTATATTCTATACGTACATATTCATTGTTTAATGTTCTTCTTTTTTCTTCTTTTTACTGAAAATAGGAAAAACGTATTTTTTATAATTCCTCCCGCGATGAAATCTTATTTTTGTTATTAGATATTCTATCTATCTATGTTTCTGTATATCTATGTAGCTATATCTATTATTTATCTATGAGACTGTGTGTGATATATCCCCATGTCTAAGTATATTGACTTTAACACAATTATGTGGATTGATGGGTTGGTGTGCGCTGTACTGTACACTGGGAACCGGTTCAAACCATATTATCCGCGGATTTATTGATTTTATTCTATCTTGGTCAGAGATTTGGGAATTTATGAATAGCAAATCGAGTAGTTGAACAAGACACAGCCACTTAATACCACTTCTTTTGTGCCGCAAAGGTTAGTATAAGCCCAGTTGGATGGTTTTTGATCAGTTCTATTGTTATTCAAAAGTTTACAGCTCTATTTTCTAGTTTTCTGTTTTTTTTTATCAAGTTTTTTTTGGTTTACTTTAAGCGGAGTTTTATTTTCAGTAACCGAAGTAGAGAAAGGAGAAGGGCCGGGGGGGGGGGGGAGATTTATATTCTAGGGATGAGTAGATGATAGGTGGATAGATTTATCTAGTCCAGAAAGAGAGTGGGTGGGGGAGAAGTGTATCTCAGAGAGTGGATGGATTCAAATGGTTTTCTACAAAACCATTTTCTCTCAATTTAGAGTATTTAATGTTTGTGACTCATGCACACAGTTCTCTCTCTACCTTTTAACTTATCTTAATTTGCTTTAATCTATCTATCTATCTGTCCATCTATCTATCTATTAATCTAACTATTTATCTATCTATCTATCTACTTGTATTTTACAATTGAGCTCTAGATCTGTTTACAATTAGAATTGGTCAATGTTCGCGGGAAGGATATTGATGAGATTTTTGTTTAAATATCTGCGGTTAGGTTTACTTATCCGATAGTGTGATAACCCTTTGATCGGGTTAACCGGAGGGGGTGGGGGGAGGTGTAAGGTGTAACCTGTTCAGGGGTGGAGGGTTAAGGGTCCTTATACCCAAGGGTCGGGTTGAAGGGGGGGGGGGGGNTGTATCATACATTGTATCATACATTGTATCATACATTGTATCATACTTTGTATCATGCATTGTATCATACATTGTATCATACATTGTATCATAGTTCACAGAATTGAAAATGGAGAAATTAATGATAAATTAGTGGAAAGTGGTTTATGCATGATTAGAATAAAGATTGAAAATGGAGGGAAATTGAGAAGCATAGAAAGTATCGAATGGAGTAGGATAAAAAGTATTAAATGGAGTAGGATATAAAGTATAGAATGGAGTAGGATATAAAGTATAGAATGGAGTAGGATATAAAGTATAGAATGGAGTAAGATATATGGTATATAATAGAGTAGGATGTATAGTAAAAAGAGTAGGATATAAAGTACAGAAAAGAGTAGAACATGATGTAAAAAAGCAGGAATTAAAGTATAGAATGGAGTAGGATATATGGTATAGAATGGAGTAGGATATATGGTATAGAATGAAGTTTGGAAGTAGGATATAAAGTTCAGAATGAAGGGGGGGTATAAAGTACATAATGAAGGGGGGGGGGGAGATTTTCGCCGAGATAATGAGAGAGTAGAGTGCCCATGTTTGACAAGACGGTTCCTTTACTGTTTCTAGTAATGAACCCGAACCCAGAGAAAACAAGCGGTTTCGGGTTCTAATCTAATAAACATTAAACAGATTTTTGTTGAAAATTACCATTCAAGAATCCCAATAGATTACATATCTTCTTTCAGTTCACATTTTTAATAAATAATGATTAGAGAAGCGTTACGATTTTATATTTGATACAATGGATGAAACGTATTTGGGGAATTGAAAAAAATATAACTTTAATGAGAATTTTGAGAGAGAAGGAGATACATAGATTGTATTATACATACATTGTATCATACATTGTATCATACATTGTATCATACATTGTATCATACATTGTATCATACATTGTATCATACATTGTATCATACATTGTAATAAAGAATAGAGAAGGATATAAAATACATAATATTGCAAACAATTATTCTAATCTTTGATCTGAAACAAACAGCAGAGCAGGGTTCCACCTTAACTTGACTAAAATCAGCAATAAAACCTTGTATTTAATTAATTAAACTCTATAGTCGGAGAACTAGAAGTATTTAACCAACCAGGGGGTTCGGAGTTAGGAACAGTGGGGTTAGATTAAAATTTATAAAAGAGATAAGTTTATGTTGCAAACGCAGAATTAGTTATATTTTATAATCCTTGAAAGTTAAAAATAATTATGAAAAAATACGCCAATTTCAACAAACTACTCATGATTCTGAGAACCTCTTATTTCTATAAGTTGGTTGGTTGGTTTGTTGGCTAAATGAAATCAAACATTTTTATGCTTTTTAGGAATTCTTTTTATTAATCTTATCAGTAAAACGAATTATTCAAATTCTAAAAATTTCAAATCAAATTTTTTTTTGGTTCGAATATTAGTTTGTATTTCAGCTTAGGTTTAAAAATGACTTTTAAAAGGCGTATGGTTAAAAATTTGTTTTTATTCAAATCAAGTGAAAAAGGTTAATGGTTCTTTTTACTCTCATCTGCATTATCTATCGTTTTTTTTGTATTATTCTAAAAGACAGAATTGTATTGCCACGAGATAAACTTCAATGGGTTTGAAAGTTTCATTAAAAAATGTTGAATCCAACAGTTTAACTCCACCGGACTCTTCATTAATTAGTTTTTTCTTGTTTCAGGAAAGTGGAATGGGCGGGGTAGGCGGATCCCCCTTGGCAATGCTCGCGGCGCAGTGTAATAAGCTGACCAACAAGTCCCCGCCCCCTCTAGCTGATGCGGCGGTAGGGAAGGGTTTTCACCCCTGGAAAAAGTGTAGTGGTCAGTCGTTGACAAGTGGTAGCCCAGAGGAGACAAGAACTAACAGCCAACCCTCCAGTCCTGCTCAATCTACATATTCACACAATACATCTCCAGCACCTCAATACGGTAATTACATTCTCAAAACCTAATCTTACAAAACTTGAGAACAATCTCAACTGTAGATTAAGTTACTGTATCGTTTATCAAATGAATAATATTTTCTTATTTTTCAGGTGGTCCGGTTTATAATCCGTACTCTAGCTCCCATCAAACCCAATCCTCTCCATCTCCGTCCCACTCCTCCTTGTGTAAACTCGATCAATCCTCTCCAACCAGTGCAGCTCAACTTCAGAGCATGCAGACCATGTACACAAGGGTGGCCGGGGTTAACCCCTACGAGTCCTGGCCCTTTAACATGTCCAGCTCTCATATCAAGCCGGAGTACAAGCAGGACCCTCTACAAGGCTCCTGGTGGGATATGCATACACAAGCTGGCAGCTGGTTAGATGCTGCTAGTGGGTTAGGAACAGCTGCTACAATGCATGCTGCTCAGATGGCAAACTATACAGATTACAGTGCTGCTTCTGCTCTAGGATTAGCAAGCAGCTCCGCACTACTCTCAGGGTCACATATGCTCCAGGATACTTATAAATCAATGCTCCCTGGACAAGCTACTCCTTCTCCTTTTGGTATCAGTCCTTCTATGACAGCTGTAAGCTCTCCTAGATCTCAGAGAAGATACACGGGTAGAGCAACCTGTGATTGTCCAAACTGTCAGGAGGCTGAGAGACTTGGACCCTCCGGATCTAATCTTAGGAAAAAAAATATTCATAATTGCCACATCCCGGGCTGTGGCAAAGTTTATGGTAAAACCTCTCACTTGAAAGCTCACCTTAGATGGCATACCGGAGAACGACCTTTTGTTTGTAACTGGTTGTTCTGCGGGAAGAGGTTTACTAGGTCTGACGAGCTCCAGAGACACTTGAGAACACATACAGGAGAGAAGAGGTTTGCTTGTCCTACTTGTAACAAGAGGTTCATGAGATCAGACCATCTCGCCAAACACGCGAAAACTCACAGTGGAACTGGTGAAGATTGTGGTACAGGGAGTGAGAATAGTGACTCTGAAACCTCAAGACAAGACGTAGCTTCTCCGGGTTCAATTCGAACCCCAGGCCTCACCTCCTTATCTCCGATCCATGGACACACAGATCTTAAATCCTCCGGTCTGTGAAACCTTGTGAAATATTTCTCCGGGTCTAGTCAGTAGCTACAGCGTGCAGAACAAGAGAATTCAGTGAACATTGAAACCTGAACCTTGTCGCAATTATTTAATTCAAGGAGTTTATGTACAAATATCAATCCTGACTCTCACCTCTGACGAAAATCCAAATTTTCGTCGACGATTGTGCCATATCTGAGATTTAGGCTATATATATTTCTTTCACGAATACACACATCCAATTCTATTTTCTGTGATGAGCCGAGCAAAAATATTATTATTTTGTTTTCTGAAAACATTTTGGTGAACCAACGAGTTTAAGGCAAGAAATGATGGATGAAGGATGAATAAATGAATGGATGGACGGACGACAGTTTTATTTTACTGCGGAGCAGTCCTGTTGTCACGACTAATAAATAAATTGTATGTTTTAAAAAAATCTAATTATTCCTGTCTTTTATGTTCCGTATAATTATGATAAATATATCCACCATTTTCTTGTGAAAAATAAACGCGAGGACTATCTTAAACAAATATCACGTTTTTACAGTTTGTTGAGATGAGAGAACAGTAGATAGATAGATAGATAGTTTCTATTCTAGTAATGATAGATAGATCAGTAGATAGATGGATAGTTTCTATTCTAGTAATGATAGAAAGATTAGTTGATAGATAGATAGTTTCTATTCTATAAAATGAGGAGAGATATATAGATAGTATCTATCCTTATGATGGGTAGATAGATTGATAGATAGATGGATAGTTTCTATTCTAATGATGAGAGTAATGAGTCTCGATATACATTCTTATACATTCAGCCTTAAGCATCAGAATAAACTAACACACACATACACTATCTGACATACGGATTTGATAGTTATATATACATAGACTCTAGTCTGACATACAGATTTGATAGTTATATATACATAAACTCTAGTCTGACATACAGATTTGATAGTTATATATACATAGACTCTAGTCTGACATACAGAGTCTATGTATATTTTACTATCAAATCTGTATGTCAGACTTGAGTTTATGCATAAATATATAACAAACACATTTTATAGTTTTATGTGTAGCTTTAAAAGGTATAATCTGAAATAAAAAAAAGGTTAAAACCTTTTATGTATAACTGCTATAAATCAAAAAATTATTTTGCTAATTTAAGATATTCACACATAGGTTCCCCTTTCTGAAGACAAAATGTTATCCCCCCCCCCCCCCCCCCCCCACACCTGGTGTCTCTGGTTCCTATAAATACCTTGTTATCTCTATTCTTATCTATCTTCGTTCTCTGTTTCCGTCCTCGCCTAGAGATCTGGTTTTTCTCAACTTTAAACGTGTCAAATCCTTCTCATATCATCAAAACCCCACTCCTAGCTCTTCCTAATTTTCCCTTTCCTCTTCTTCTTTTTCCTTTCATCTTTCTTTTCTCCCTTTCCTCCTTCTGATTCTCCCTTTCATTTTCTGCTTTACCTTTTTCTCGCGTTCTTTTGTATTGTCTCTTCCATTCCTAGCGCCTCTTTAATGATTTTTTTCATTTTCCTCAGTTTCCCATGTTTTTCCTGAATACATTTCCCGCATTTTCTAAAAAAACATTCTCTCCTTTTTTCCTTTTGCTTCTCCTCAATGTTTTTAATCCATTCTCCCCAAACCCATCATGGTTGTATCACTTTTGAACTTTTCAGATTAAAATTTTAGTTACTTTTTACTTTTGCTAAAATTATGAAAATTCAAAAAGCTGAGATAATTTCCTATTCACGCGTGAAAATATAACGTTTCTTCGTCAACATTGGACTTTTTACACGCCGCGTCAATTTTTTATCCTAAAGTGTGACTAACTTCCCCTTTAGACGGGGTTTTTGTCCACCCAGACCCCTGACATACAGTTGAATTGAAACCTGGGTTCTTCCTTGGGTTTACAACTGGTTCAAACTCCGCTCTACATCATAGAAAAGAATTTGATTATTAATTTACACATATTTTTTATGGTTTTTTTTTCAGTGGAATCCAGAGCGGGCACAAATGAAACTATTTTCAATAAACATCGGACACTTGGGGATGTTAGACTTCATTTCCTGTAACCCTCCTTTTAAAGATTAAAAATGTACCATTTAAACCTTTGTCTGTTTCAGGATGACGGATATATCCATGTTTTTTCAGCTTAAATTCATTATTTTTAATTTTGGTTTGTATCCAAAACTGACTCAATGGTTGAACAAATACAGGTTCAAAGGAAACCGTTGGGAATCGAACATACCAAACCAAAAATGGAAGATCAATTAAAATTAAGTCTACAGTTGAAGATTCTCATGTTAGTAGTATCTCCCTGCATAAATATGTTGGTTATCCGGCCCTAATGAGGTTGAATTAAGCGTGGTAGAATCCGGCGCCATAGTGTCGGGAGACATTAACGCCACTAGGTGAGACCTGGAGAGATGAACGCGCGAAACAGAGGGAAGAGGTCTGAAGGGAGGGGAAGGGGGAACACTGGGTGGTATAGCATAGGGCGGGGAGGGGATGAGGGGGAGGGTTTGGTAAAGATTGTGAGAATCTATATCAAATTAACCAGTTTTTTCTAATTACTTCTCAATTGGCCCGGTAAAAGCAACCGTTGTGAAACAATTAATATTTTTTACACATCAGAGGAATTTTTGGATTTAAAAGTATTTTTTAATTGTGGAAACAATTTTATTTTCCGTCTTAAACGTTTAAACGTGAGAATTTAAACTCATTATTCTATTCTCAATCTGTAAACCTTTAATACATCTTCAAAAAGCCCCATTTTCTCAATTTAACATGACTGCTGGAGTTTCTACCCTTTTCATCACACCTACCCTTCATCTCAAAAATAAACACCATTTCTTTAATTCAATTCTTTCGTTTTTTTCTTTAAATACCTTCCTTAACCATGCCAAATCCTTCATGTTTGTCTCAAATTTTTCATGTCACTCTCAAATACCCTCAATTTACTTCAAATACGCTCCATTTTCTTCAAATACCCCCTCTTCTCTTCAAATACCCTCCCTTTTCTTCAAATAACCCTCATTTTCTTCAAATAGACCTCCATTTTCTTCAAATACCCTCCATTTTCTTCAAATACCCTCCATTTTCTTCAAATACCCTCTCTTTTCTTCAAACACCCTCCTTTTCTTTAATTGCCCTTCCTTTTCTTTAAATAGCCTCTATTTTCTTCAAATACCCTCCCTTTTCATCAAATACCCTTCATTTTCTTCAAATACCCACCATTTTCTTCAAATACCCTCTTTTTTTCAAATAAACCTCCATTTTCTTCAAATATTCTCCTTTCGCTTCAAATACCCTCCATTTTCTTCAAACACCCTTTTTATTTCTTCAAATACCCTCTCTTTTCTTCAAATAAACCTCCATTTTCTTCAAATATTCTTCTTTCGCTTCAAATACCCTCCATTTTCTTCAAATACCCTCTCTTTTCTTCAAATAAACCTCCATTTTCTTCAAAAACCCTCCCTTCTCTATTCTTAAAAATATATTTTGATATTGAAAATTCTTCCCAGTTTGAATAAAGGGTTGATTCACCCCTCCTTTTTCCTCTTTAAAAAGTTATTGTGTGTAAAATGCTGGATGACTATATATCTATCTATCTATCCTTCAGCTTTATGACTGTATGAAGCCCTGTAACCCATCATCGTGCCTGAGAATTAAAAATATCTCATAAACGTAAATTTTGCAGCGAAATTTATGCAAAATTGCAACGTTTTCGTTCATTAATCAATTCATTCATCATGGATACAATTACCCTCACAGTACAATTTAATGAATATAGACTGAGAACAAGAACACATAATTTTAGTCGTCTTCTTCTTCCTGGGTCATTATTTGTAAAAAGTACCCTGGTCCCTGATATCCGAGCGTTTGTGTGGAGTAACGTTCATCGGTAACACTTGATCTCGATATCCAATGTGTGCACCTTTTAGTTTGAGGGTCTATACTTGATCCCTCTTGCTTCTATTCTTCCTATTCTCATCCCTTCTACAATTCCCATTTTCATCCCTTCTATCCCTCCTATTCTCATTGCTTCTATTCTTCCTATTCTCTTCCCTTCTATTCTTTCTATTGTCTTCTCTTCTATCCCTCCTTATTCTCTTCCCTTCTACTCTTTCTATTCTCATCCCTTCTATTTTTCCTATTATCTTCCCTTCTATTCTTCCTATTATCTTCCCTTTCATTCTTTCTATTCACTTTCCTTCTATATAAGAAGATATATCTTTCTTATTCTCTTCCATTCTATTCTTCTAATTCTCTTCTCTTCCCTTTTTTCTTTAAAATCACATTCCTCCTATTACATTTATTCTCATTCCTTCTATCATTCCTCTTCTCTTCCCTTCTATCCTCCCTATTCTCTTCTGTTCTGTTCTTCCTATTTTTCCCCCTTCTATTCTTCCTATTCCATTCCATTATATTCTTTCTATTCTATTCCTTGCTATTCTCCATACTCTCTTCCCTTCTACTATTATTTAAAATCACATTCCTCTTATTCCCTTTTATTCTCCCCTTCTACATTCCTTTATCCTTTCTAAACAATTTCCTTTTATTCTTCCTTTTCACATTCCTTTATCCTTTCTAAACCATTTCCTTTTATTCTTCCTTTTCACATTCCTTTATCCTTTCTAAACCATTTCCTTTTATTCTCCCCTTTTACATTCCTTTATCCTTCCTATCCTATTCCCTTTTATTCATCCTTTTCACATTCCTTTATCCTTCCTATCCTTTTCCCTTTGTTTCTTCCTATCACATTACTTTATCCTTCCTATCCTATTCCCTTTGTTTCTTCCTATCACATTACTTTATCCTTCCTATCCTATTCCCTTTGTTTCTTCCTTTTCACATTCCTTTATCCTTCCTATCCTATTCCCTTTAATTCTTCATTTTCACATTCCTTTATCCTTCCTATCCAATTCCCTATTATTCTTCCTTTTCACATTCCTTTATCCTTCCTATCCTATTCCCTATTATTCTTCCTTTTCACATTCCTTTATCCTTCCTATCCTATTCTATTCGCTCATCTCTCTCCTTATTCTTTAATCATTACTTCATTATCAACCCACCCTCCACCCACCCTTCCACCTATCCTTCCATCCATCCAACCACCTATCACCCCCCTCGGCCCTCCCCTCCTCTTATTCATCCATCCATCCCTCCCTCCACCTATCAGCCCATCTATCCCTCATGGCTGTGTCCTGTGCAATTGTTATTGCTAAATATGTTTATCAGTTTAATTTATTAGAAATTGTTTAAAATGGTTCCATTATCCCGTCATTGTTTACTTGCTGCCGGGGTCTTGGTAACTGTCAGATCAACAATTATGTTTAAGGAAAGTTGACATGTCGGGATCCTTTAGGGATCAGAGCAAACCACCCTCAACCTGTCTCTACCTAGCTCCAGAGCCCCTTAAACCCCCCTTCACTAACAAGAGTTAATTTGATCCTGGTTAAATCCCTTTATTCCTGACGGTGGGAGATTTTATAGAGTATTTAACTCCAACCCCTTCCCCCCTCCCTCCGGGCAGCCAGGCTCGTTTTCTTTCCAGCTTTGTTAGGTTTATTATTTATTTGTAAATTATACAGATGAACTTCTAAAAAAGTTTCATGAGTTAAATACAGGAATCTTGTAGAAGTGTTGAAAAGTGCCAGCAACTACGTTTTCCGGCATCATTATAAAGATGGCGGCGCCCGGCGGCAAAACGGGGCATTCGCGCGTTTTCTACGCCGGGAGCTACCGGAGCAGTTCGGGGTATCTTTTCCCAATCCGTATTTCGTATACTCTGTATATATTTGTAATCCTTACTGTTCTTTTATCAATAATTTGCATGCCCATGTGTGTACCATTTGCTTAAAGGCAGTTTAGTTTTAGCTGTGGAATGAAAAGTTTCGATACGAAAATGGGGTATTTTCATAACATTTTTATACAACATCTATTACTTCGTCTAGTTACGTTTAATAATTTCAAAACAGATATGAAATAGTTTTCAGTTTTACATTTGTATGGAACTTATTTAATCTTTTATTGGTCAAATGCCCAAGCTTTACCCAACATCAACAGATTGGTTTGGTTTTGTCCATTTAAAAGTTCCCAGCTCTGAAACATTTTATTTTTCCCGGATAAAAATTAAGTTTTTGGCTTGTTTATCAAAATAAAAATATTGTTTGATGGATTAGTTGTTGCCTGTCACAGGGTTGGAAAAGATAAATCTTCCAAGTTTCTGTTATTGCAGAAGACAAGGCAAAATTCATTACAATGTTATTAGGAGATTGTATCTAAAATGACCATGCTACTGCACTAGACCAATTTTACACGACAGACAGGTAGATAGATAGATAGAGGGATATAATTATGTAAACCGAGGGAAACCAGAAATCAGCTGATCCCCCCTCCCTCCCTCCCCTACTAGCTGGGTCTAGGTGAAGGTCAGGTGGGTGTGTCTGGTGTCTGCAGTGGGCGGAGTTCTCCCTACCAGACATAAACTGCAGTTCCATACAGATATACTTCAGTTCTGTACAGATATACTACAGTTCTATACAGATATACTACAGTTCCATACAGATACACTACAGTTCTGTACATATATACAATTCTATACAGATACACTACAGTTCTATACAGATATACAGTTCTATACAGATATACAATTCTATACAGATATACTACAGTTCGATATACAGATATACAGTTCTATACAAATATACTACAGTTCTATACTGCAGTTCTATACAGATATACTACAGTTCTATACAGATATACAGTTTTGTACAGAAATACAGTTCTATACAAATATACAGTTCTTTACATATATATACTACAGTTCAATACTGATATACTACAGTTCTATACAGATATACTACAGTTCTATTCGGATATACAGTTCTATACAGATATACAGTTCTATAAAGATATACAGTTCTATACAGATATACAGTTCTTTACATATATACTACAGTTCTATACAGATATACTACAGTGCTATACAGGTATACTACAGTTCTATTCAGATATACAGTTCTATACAGATATACAGTTCTAGACAGATATACAGTTCTATACAGATATACAGTTCTATACAGATATACAGTTCTATACAGATATTCAGTTCTACACAGATATACTACAGTTCTATACATATATACTCCTAGCCTTAGAGGGCGCTTCGCGCCCATCTTCTAAATTAATTGTGAACATGTTCTCTTTGTGTACATCGTAAAACAAAACAAAAATAATTCGCGGATTTTCACAAAAAAATTCGTGGATTTTCAAAATTTTCAAAAATTTAATGAAGATCGAATTTTGATGGAGACAAATATTTGAAATTTTGATCATTCATAAACCTTCCCTGGGGTCCCTAGATGTCCCTCAAAAAATTTGGGCCCAATCGGTTCAGCCGTTTTGACGTTTATTGGATACAAACAAACAAACAAACAGAAAAACAAACAGACAGACAAGCCAAATTTATATATAGATAGTTCTATACAGATGTACTACAGTTCTATACAGATATACTGCAGTTCTATACAGATATCCTACAGTTCTATAAGGAAATACTACAGTTCTATTCAGATATACAGTTCTATACAGATATACAGTCCTATACAGATATGCTACAGTTCTGTACAGATATACTACAGTTCTGTAAAGATATACAGTCCTATACAGATATACTACAGCTCTTTACAGATATACTACAGTTCTATACAGATATACTACAGTTCTATTCAGATATACAGTTCTATACAGATATACTACAGTTCTGTAAGATATACTACAGTTCTATAAAGATATACAGTTCTATACAGATATACTACAGCTCTTTACAGATATACTGCAGTTCTATACAGATATCCTACAGTTCTATACAGATATACTACAGTTCTATTCAGATATACAGTTCTATACAGATATACTACAGTTCTGTAAGATATACTACAGTTCTATAAAGATATACAGTTCTATACAGATATACTACAGTTCTGTACAGATATACTACAGTTCTATAAAGATATACAGTTCTATACAGATATACAGATATACAGTTCTATACAGATATACTACAGTTCTGTACAGATATACTACAGTTCTATAAAGATATACAGTTCTATACAGATAGACAGTTATATACAGATATACTACAGCTCTTAACAGATAAAATCATAAACTACACTTTTATACAGATAAACTTCATGGTGTACATGATGATATACATGCTGGTGTATAGGCTGGATTACTGGCTGGTGTACATGCTAGTGTAAATGCTGGTGTACATGCTTGTGTAAATGTTGGTGTACATGATGGTGTGCAAAATAGTGTACATGCTGGTATACAGGATTGTGTACATTCTGGTGTACATGCTGATGTACATGCTGGTTTACATGCTGGTGTACAGGTTAGTGTACATGCTAGTGTACAAGATGGTGTACATGCTGGTGTACATGCCGGTGTACATGCTGGTATACATGCTAGTTTACATGCTGCTGTACAGTATAGTGTACATGCTGGTGAACAGGATGGTGTACATTCTGGTGTACATGATGTTGTTAATGCTGGTGTACATGCTGTTGTACAAAATGGTGTACATAATGGTGCATATGCTGGTGTGCATGCTGCTGTAAATGCTGGTGTACATGCTTTTTTACATGCTTGTGTACATGCTGGAATATATGATGATGTACAGTGGTGGTTATGTTTGTACAGTATACGTTAGTTCTGGTGTATATGCTTATAAATGTAATGTAAAGATTAAAGTTTACTCTACTGTACAGTGTACAGTGTACATAAAGTACACAATGAACTGTGTGCGGCAATGTATCTACTGCGCATGTTTAAATCCCACACACATACTCGGTAAGATCAAAGGGTTAAATATGCAAATAAAAGGGGGGTATTCCAAATATTTCACGCCGGTACAGAAATATCTATTCAATATTTCATACAGCTGCCCCCCTTCTCCACCTGCAGGGGGTGTGGCCGATGGG